>NC_081394.1:4729162-4829162 GCF_030684315.1 Stegostoma tigrinum | reverse complement strand
CTCTCTCTCCCCCTTCTCTCACTCTCTCCCCCCTTCTCTCACTGTCTCTCCACCTTCTCTCGCTCTCTCTCTCCCCCTTCTCTCACTCTCTCCCCCCTTCTCTCACTGTCTCTCCACCTTCTCTCGCTCTCTCTCTCCCCCTTCTCTCGCTGTCTCCCCCGCTTCTCTCACTCTCTCTCTTCCCCCCCACTCCTTTCTCTCTCTCTCTCTCTCTCTCTCCACCCCCATCTCCCTTTCTCTCTCTCTCCCCTCTCCCTTTCTCTCCCCCACACCTCTCTCTCTTTTTTTCTAAACTCCATCTCCACCTACATACTCACTCCTTTTCCCTCCCTACCCCCCAGTCAACAGCCTAACCAACCTTTCATGCATTTAGCAGAAAAACCATGAAAGGTCACTGGACCTGAAACATTATCTCTAATTTTCTGAGATAATGGGAACTGCAGATGCTGGAGATTCCAAGATAATAAAATGTGAGGCTGGATGAACACAGCAGGCCAAGCAGCATCTCAGGAGCACAAAAGCTGACGTTTCGGGCCTAGACCCTTCATCAGAGAGGGGGATGGGGGGAGGGAACTGGAATAAATAGGGAGAGAGGGGGAGGCGGACCGAAGATGGAGAGTAAAGAAGATAGGTGGAGAGAGTGTAGGTGGGGAGGTAGCCTTCATCAGAGAGGGGGATGGGGGGAGGGAACCTACCTCCCCACCTACACTCTCTCCACCTATCTTCTTTACTCTCCATCTTCGGTCCGCCTCCCCCTCTCTCCCTATTTATTCCAGTTCCCTCTCCCCATCCCTCTCTCTGATGAAGGGTCTAGGCCCGAAACGTCAGCTTTTGTGCTGCTGAGATGCTGCTTGGCCTGCTGTGTTCATCCAGCCTCACGTTTTATTATCTCTAATTTTCTCTCTTCTCAGATGCTGCCTGATCTGCCAAGTTTCTCCAGCACTTCCTGACGTGATTTATTGTTGTCACATGCACCGAGATACAGAGAAAAGTGTTGTTTTGAGTGCTATCCAGGCAAATTATAAGTACATCAGGGTAATAGAACAGGGGTGGCACGGTGGCTCAGTGGTTAGCACTGCAGCCTCACAGCGCCAGGGACCCGGGTTTGATTCCCGCCTCGGGCGACAGTCTGTGCGGAGTTTGCACATTCTCCCCGGGTCTGCATGGGTTTCCTCCCACAGTCCAAAGATGTGCAGGCGAGGTGGATTGGCCATGCTAAATTACCAGTAGTGTTCAGGGGTGTGTGGGTCTGAGTGGGATGCTGTAAGGGGCGGTGTGGACTTGTGGGGCCGAAGGGCCTGTTTCCACACTGTAGGGGATCTAATTTCAGAATTTAGAACACAGTGTTACAGCGACAGAGAAAAATCAGCTGTAATGTTACAGAATCCCTACAGTGTGGAAGCAGGCCATTCGACCCAACAAGTTTACACCACCCCACCGTAAACACCACAGGGAAATTTAGCACAGCCGACCCACACCAGCCTGCATATCTTTGGACTGTGGGCGGAGGCCAGAGCGAACAAACCCAGAGAACATGCAAACACTGACCCTCACCTGAGGGTGGAATTGAACCTGGGTCCCTGGTGCTGTGAGGCTGCAGTGCTAATCATTGAGCCACCGTAATCACTAAATTTGTGCCTGAAACAACGTGGACAGCATGGGGATTGAACTCACAACCTCAGCAGTGCCACGCTCTAACCATCTGAGCTAACCAACGCCAATATATTTGAGATAGCGGGAACTGCAGATGCTGGAGAATCTGAGATAACAAGGTGTGGGGCAAGCAACATCAGAGGAGCAGGAAAGCTGACGTTTTCTGAAGGAGAGTCTCGACCCGAAACGGCAGCTTTCCTGCTCCTCTGATGTTGCTTGCCCTGCTGTGTTCATCCAGCTCCACACCTTGTTATCACCAATATGTTAGATATCAGGCTATAAGTCTGGTAACAGTGAGGGAGAAGCTGTTCTTAAATCCGCGGGTATGTGTCTTTTCAAGCTTCTGTACCTTGTGCTCGATGGGAGAGGATGGAAGAGAGTAGAACTGGGCTGGAGGGGTCTTTGATGAAGTGGCCTGCTTTCCCATTTCTAGGTGCAGCAGCAGGAAGCACAGGAGCTGGGACCAGCGGCCTGTCGGGAAGCCGGTGAGTCAGTGATTTGAAATCTTTAAAAGCTTACCTCGAGTGTCTGAGGCCTCCATTTCTGTTTTCAGCATCAGCAGGGATTTAAAAGAAACATTTAAACAGAGAGTGAAGGAGAGCAAGGAGGGGACATGAGCAGACATTAGCAGGTCGAATTAAAGAGAACACAAAAGCTTTCTATAGGTACGTGAGGAATAAGAGGATGACCGGGGTTGAAATAGGGCTGGTCAAAGACAGAAGTGGGAAGTTGTGTGTGGACCCTGTGGAGAGCAGAGAGATGCGAAACAAATATTTTGCATCTGTTTTCACTCAGGAAAAGGAGAATATTGTAGAGGAGATGACTGAGTTACGGGCTATTAGAATTGAAAGGATTGAGGTTAGTAAGGAGGAGATGTTATCAATTCGAGAAGGTGTGAAGGTAGATAAATCCCCTGGGGCTGATGGGATTTTTCCGAGGATTCTCTGGGACGCTAGGGAGGAGATGGCGGAGCCTTTGGCCTTGATCTTTGAGTCCTCATTGTCGACAGGTTTAGCACCAGAGGACTGGAGGATTGAAAATGTTGTGCCTTCGTTCAAGAAGAGCAATAGAGATGACCCAGGTAATTACAGACCAGTGAGCTTTACGTCTGTTGTAGGAGTCAATGGATGGGGGCTGGTTTGTATGATGGGCTGTGCTGGACTCTGTAATTTCAAATAGTTCAACTTAAAATGACCTCCATTTCAGAAGGTCTTGAGAATCCATGGCCACCCAACTTTAGGCCAAGACTTTATTGGTCCAAATCCTGGAATCTAGAAGGTTAAACCGCATGGAATCCATGGTGAGTTAGCATGTTGGCTTGGCTAGAGAGGTCATGGTGGAAGGGTGTTTTTTTTTCTGATTGGAGGTCTGTGACCACTGCAGGGATCATGGCTGGGGCCTCTGTTATTTGTAATAGATACAAAGGGTTTGGAGGAAAATGTCAATGGTGTGCGTTTGCAGATGGGGTAAAGATTGACGGAGTCGCCGAGAGTGAGGAAGGTTGCCAAAGTTTGGAAGTTTGGGCGAAGGAATGGCGGATGGAATTCAGTGCGGACAAGTGTGAGACAATGCATTTTGAGAGGTCGAGCACTCCCTTAGGAGCACCATTATACACAAGAACCTTGGGGTGCCAGGCCCTGAAAGATGAAACATAACTAGAAACGGTGGTCATGAAAGCATAGAGCAGGCTTGGAGATAGTAAGAACTGTCTGAGAGAACACAGTGTGGAGCTGGACAAACACAGTAGGCCAGGGAGCATCAGGGGCGCAGAAAAGCTAACGGTTTGGGTCTGGACCCTTCTTCAGAAAAACATTTTCTGAAAAACGTTTGAAATTTCTGATTTCTGAAGAAGGGCTGAGGCCTCAAATGTCAGCTTTCCTGCCCCTAAGATGCTGCCCGGCCTGCTGCGTTCATCCAGCTCCACACTGTGTTATCCCATTGGGAATGCACTAATGTCTTGAGGCCATGGATAATCTCCCACCAACCCACCACACCACCCCGCCGCCGCCAATACCCCGACCCAACTTCTCCGCCAATCCCAAACCCAACACATGCGAGATGGACCGAACAGACTTGTCTTGTGTTCGCCTATTCCCGGGATGGCCGAATGATTCCCAGGCTGATTCCTGGGATGAGGGGTGGTGTTGGCGGGGGTGATGGGGTGGGGGTGTTGAGTGGAACGAGCTGCCGTTTCTGGCAATTTGGAAAAATCCTCGACCTCCAGAGGAGAACTTGCCGAAATGCAGGAGGTCCCAGGCGGGTCAGTAGCCGGAAGGGGCTGATCGGCCTTTCCACCTCAGGAAGGCTGTAGCCCTCGGCAATTTCGCTGGCGCATTGAAGTGAATGTTTCTTTCGGAACAGCTCGAGTAAGAACACAGACACGTTTCTGACGGGAAAGGATTAGCGAGCGAAACACACGAGAGAGAGAGATATATGGTAACCACAGAAACACAACAGAGAATGACTAACCAGTCCCCTTTAAATAGACAGGAAATAGAGTGACAAAAGATCAGGGCAGATCTGATTGAGGTTGAGAAAATATTTTCAAACAATGAAAGCTGACTACGTTCGCAATGAGTGGTGAGGACACACAGATTTAAGGTTCCTCTCTCTGGGTCGACTTTTACCCACAACCATCAAGCTGAACTCTGAGGTCTCCTTGTTCAGCGACACTCCCCAGGACCTTATCGTCAAGTGCATTAGTCCTGCCCTGATTCACCTTTCCAAAACGCAGGAACCTCGCGCTAATCGAAACTAAACTCCATCTGCCACTCCTCGGCCCATTGGTCCATCTCAGCGAGGACCAGCAATCAATATATTAAACCCAGCTCCCACCCTCACTCCTTCTCACCACCATCCAAAAGTGGGGCCTGATTGACATCTCCGACAAAAGCCTCGGGATGTTTTCCCACAAGGTGCTAGGTAAATGCAACAGTCTGAGTGTCCCTCCGGTGCCTGGAGTGAGATTCAGAAACGAACAATATGCCCTCAGGTGGAAGAAAGGCATGGACTCATTCTGATGAAGGGTCTAGGCCCGAAACGTCAGCTTTTGTGCTCCTGAGATGCTGCTGGGCCTGCTGTGTTCATCCAGCCTCACACTTTGTTATCCCGGACTCTTTCCCACAGGCTGGGTGTTGCAAAGTGGGATGTTGCGATGATTGAAACCTGGTCTGTGCGAAATGCATACGGTTCGGGAAGCAGCTCCCTGATGATATGTTCACTGCAGGTCACCATCACCCGGACAGCACAGCTGTGATGATACGCTGAATGGCCTCCTGCTGGGTCACAGCCAAATCCAGGATGGGGTCACTGCATCCCACTGTCACAGTCAGCAGATACAGAAGATCATTGCAAGTGAGGTGCATCAGATATACCGTTCATCTTCAACCCTACATGCCCCTCACTATCCCTGCAACCCCCTCCAGCCCCAACACCCCCTCCCTGTCTCTGTAACCCCCTCCAGCCCCTACACCACCTCCTTATCTCTGTAACCCCCTCCAGCCCCTACACCCCCTCCCTATCTCTGTAACCCCCTCCAGCCCCAACACCCCCTCCCTGTCTCTGTAACCCCCTCCAGCCCCTACACCACCTCCCTATCTCTGTAACCCCCTCCAGCCCCTACACCACCTCCCTATCTCTGTAACCACCTCCAGCCCCTACACCCCCTCCCTATCTCTGTAACCCCCTCCAGCCCCTACACCCCCTCCCTATCTCTGTAACCCCCTCCAGCCCCGACACCCCCTCCCTATCTCTGTAACCCCCTCCAGCCCCCTACACCTCCTCCGTATCTTTGCCACCTCCAAGCGTCCCACCCTGACGTCTCTGACTTCCCTTTCGCTGAAGCCTGACGATACATCCTCGCAAAGTGGCTTGTTGTCTGAGGCCGGGGAGTTGGGGGGACAATAAGGCGCTACGTAAATGCAGTTGCCGGCGGTCTCTGTCAGCCCCATCGTTGGCGAACGAGCGATAGCTCTTTCGACCGCGGGCGGGTTGAATTTTTGTCGCGAGGGGACGCGTCGCAATGGGGTTGGAAGGAGCCTGCCGTAGGCCTGAAGCCTAGTGTTTTATTTTTAGCCGCTCCCCGCTTAGGCGTGTTGCCGTTGTTGAAATGTCAGATGAGGTAATCCTTGCCATAAGGCATTGGCAAAATAAGGAATTCGCTGGAAGGAGCTTCCTGTGTGTTTGATATAACCACAGAGCGTCCATGATGTCAGAGTGCCTGGATGTGGTGTGAGGGACAGTGATGTCAACTGGGCCTCAACAGCAGCCTGGAGTTTAGTTCCTCATACCGATGCATTGCAACGCTAAATGCAAAATGTTTCGGTCAATATCATTCAACCCGTCGCAGAATCGCACCAGGCTGGAGGAGGCTGCTCGTTCCAACCTGTTCCTGCTGGCCCTTCGACAGAGCTCGTCGATTCCCTCAACATCCCGCACTCCTCTGTCCTCCACGTTTATCCTCCCTTTCACGTTTATCTCCGAGTTATCGAGAACACCCCCTCCCCGACCCCTCCAGCTCCCCTCCCTCTGACTTTTTAAAAAATTAGTTCAGGTCGAATTTGCTCCCACTAGCCATTCTGGCCCACCCACAATGCCTTCCCTGCTTCGTGTTGACACCGGAGCACGATCTTTCATGGAGTGAATTTGTTTGTCAAATTTACTCCCTCACGGGATGTGGGCGTCTCTGGCTGGGCCCGGCATTTATTGTCCCCTGTCCCTAGTTGCCCCCCACTTTCAGAAGGTCGGGGTGAGCTGCCTTCTTGAGCCGCTGCAGTCCCCATGTGCTGTGGGTTGACCCACAATGCCCCTTAGGGAGGGAATTCCGGGATTCTGACCCAGCGACACTGAAGGAACAGCGATATATTCCCAAGTCAGGATGGGGAGTGGAAGGGATCTTGCAGGGGGCTGGTGTTCCCATGTATCTGCTGCTCCATCTGGATGGAAGTGGGTCATGGGTTTGGAAGGCGCTGTAAGACCACCAGACTGTGAGAAATAAGGACTGTAGTAGGCTGTTCGGCCCATTGAGCCTGCTTCCCCCATTCAACAGGATTGTGGCTGATCCAACATTCCTCATGCCTCTTCCCCCGCACCCCGCCCCCCAAACCGCTTTCCCCGGAACCGCAGATTCCCCGACTGGATGAGATTCTGCCCCAGGCTTAACTGGGCACACTCTGCCCCTGCAGCTCCCTGTGGCAAGGTGTTCCAAAGTCCTCTGAGAGAAGGGATTCCTTCGAATCTCCACACTCTTGGACACCGCCCTTCCCAAATACCTCCCCCAGCTTCCCCACACCTCCCCCAGCTACCCTGAACCCACATTCCATGGGAACATTCCCAATTCTCCAATGGCCCAGACTCCCTCCTGCTCTCTGGGGTTGGGGTGGCCGGGGGAAGTCTGCTGCTGGTGGAATGGACCCCAATCACTCCTTTAGAAATAGGCCATTCGGTCCCTCATGCCTGCTGCCCCATTCAATAGATTCACGGCTGACCCTATGATGTTCCTTATGTCCCCTTTTCCTCATAACCCCTGGATTTCCAGACTGTTCAAGAATCTGTCTCAACATTAAAATGTATACAAGGACTCTGCACCAACCCCACCCCCCCACCCACAGCTCCCTGTGGCAATGAGTTCCAAAGATGCATCATCTTCTGAGAGAAGAAATTCCTCCACATCTCAGCCTTACATTTGGTGCCCCTTTATTCTGAGATGATACCCTCTGGTCCTAGACTCTCCGCATGAGGGGGTAACATCCTCGCAGCATTTACCCTGTCAAGCCCCTTCAGAATCCGATACGTTTCAATGAGATCACCTCCCATTCTTCTAAACCCCAGTGTGTAAAATCCCAGCCTGTTTAAACTTTGCCCATCAGACAATCCCTCCATCCCAGGACCATCCTGGAGACCTTTCTCGGACCTGCTTCCTACAAAATGATATTCTTCCTCAAATACAGGACCAACACTGTTCACACATTTTTGTGAGTGGAATGAACTTCCTGAGGAAGTAGTAAATGTGGGCACACTGACAACATTTAAAATGCACTTGGATAAGTACACGAATCGGAAAGTTTTGCAGGGATATGGGCCAGTAGCAGGCAAGAGGGACTAATTTTTGAAGAAGGGTCCTGACCCGAAACATCAACTTTCCTGCTCCTCTGATGCTGTCTGGCCTGCTGTGTCCCTCCAGCCCCGCACTGTGTTCCTCCAGCTCCACGCTGTGTCCCTCCAGCCCCACACTGTGTTCATACAGCCCCACACTGTGTTCCTCCAGCCCCACACTGTGTTCCTCCACCCCCACACTGTGTTCCTCCAGCCCCACACTGTGTTCCTCCAGCCCCACACTGTGTTCCTCCAGCTCCACACTGTGTCCCTCCAGCCCCACACTGTGTTCCTCCAGCCCCACACTGTGTTCCTCCAGCTCCACACTGTGTTCCTCCAGCCCCACGCTGTGTCCCTCCAGCCCCACGCTGTGTTCCTCCAGCTCCACACTGTGTTCCTCCAGCCCCACGCTGTGTTCCTCCAGCTCCACACTGTGTTCCTCCAGCCCCACGCTGTGTCCCTCCAGCTCCACACTGTGTCCCTCCAGCCCCACACTGTGTTCCTCCAGCCCCACGCTGTGTTCCTCCAGCTCCACACTGTGTTCCTCCAGCCCCACACTGTGTTCCTCCAGCTCCACACTGTGTCCCTCCAGCCCCACACTGTGTTCCCCCAGCTCCACACTGTGTTCCTCCAGCTCCACACTGTGTTCCTCCAGCTCCCCACACTGTGTTCCTCCAGCTCCACACTGTGTTCCTCCAGCTCCACACTGTGTTCCTCCAGCCCCACACTGTGTTCCTCCACCCCCACACTGTGTTCCTCCAGCCCCACACTGTGTTCCTCCAGCTCCACACTGTGTTCCTCCACCCCCACACTGTGTTCCTCCAGCCCCACACTGTGTTCCTCCAGCTCCACACTGTGTTCCTCCAGCCCCACACTGTGTTCCTCCAGCCCCACACTGTGTCCCTCCAGCTCCACACTGTGTCCCTCCAGCCCCACACTGTGTTCCTCCAGCCCCACACTGTGTTCCTCCAGCTCCACACTGTGTTCCTCCAGCCCCACGCTGTGTCCCTCCAGCCCCACGCTGTGTTCCTCCAGCTCCACACTGTGTTCCTCCAGCCCCACGCTGTGTTCCTCCAGCTCCACACTGTGTTCCTCCAGCCCCACGCTGTGTCCCTCCAGCTCCACACTGTGTCCCTCCAGCCCCACACTGTGTTCCTCCAGCCCCACACTGTGTTCCTCCAGCTCCACACTGTGTTCCTCCAGCCCCACACTGTGTTCCTCCAGCTCCACACTGTGTCCCTCCAGCCCCACACTGTGTTCCCCCAGCTCCACACTGTGTTCCTCCAGCTCCACACTGTGTTCCTCCAGCCCTCACACTGTGTTCCTCCAGCCCCACACTGTGTTCCCCCAGCTCCACACTGTGTTCCTCCAGCTCCACACTGTGTTCCTCCAGCCCCACACTGTGTTCCTCCAGCCCCACACTGTGTTCCTCCAGCTCCACACTGTGTTCCTCCAGCCCCACACTGTGTTCCTCCAGCTCCACACTGTGTTCCTCCTTCTTCCCTCTGTGTTATCTCTGACTCCAGCATTGGAAGTCCTTACTATCTCTGAGGGACTAGTTTAGTTTGTGGTCAGCATGGACTGGTTTGGGCCGAACGGCCTTTTTCCATGTTGTATGATTCTGTGACTGTATACCCCAGCCCCTTTGACATAAGGGACAACAGTCCATGACCCTTCCCGATTACCCGCTGTCCCCTTGTGCTAGCTTTCTGTGTTTCACGCACACATACCCCAAGTTCCTTTGTGTTGCAGCTTCCTGTAGATTTTCCCTATTTAAACAATACTGTCCTTTTGTTCTCCCTTACAAAACGAACAACTTTGCATCTTCCCACATCATACTCCATTTTCTGACTTAACCTAAAAAGGCCTCTCTGTAAACTGTTTGTATCCCTCTCACCTTTCCACCTATTTTTATGTCACGGTTGGCATAGTCCATGAACATCCTTTCTCCTAGTCAGTATTATATTGCAAATAGTTACGGATCTAGCACTGATCCCTGTGGGACCCGCACTGGTCAGAGTTTGCCAACCGGAAAAATAACCTGCTGTTCCCAAACACCGTCTCCTGCCCATGATCTGTTTCCCTATCCATGCTAATCTACTGCCTCTGACACTGTGGGCTCTTCCTTCATGACTCACCCTTTTGCGAGGAATCTCGTCAACAGGCCGAATATATCTGCTGGTTCCACTTTGCCCATTCCAGTTGAGATTTCTTCAAAAAAACTCTAATAAATTAGATGACAAAGCGTGGAGCTGGATGAACACAGCAGGCCAAGCAGCAACGTAGGAGCAGAAAAGCTGATGTTTCGGGCCTCGGCCCTTCATTTTCTGATGAAGGATCTAGACCCGGAATGTCAGCTTTTGTGCTCCTGAGATGCTGCTTGTCCTGCTGTGTTCATCCAGCTCCACACTTTGTTTTCTCGGATTCTTCAGCATCTGCAGTTCCCATTATCACTGATGCAATAAATTAGACATGGGTACCCTTCCATTAAGAAATTTTGACATTGCCTGTTTGGATTATGATTTTCCAAATGTTCCAATGACTTCTTTAAGCGTTGATTCCAAAACTTATCCAACAACAGATGTGAGGCTATTCGGCCCATTTTCCTCTTCTCTCCCTTTTTGAACAGGGGCGCCACATTGGCAGTTTCCCACTCCTCTGGTACTTCTCCAGGATCCTTGGATTTTTGGGAAAATTACAACCAATTCATCCACTATGTCTGTTGCTACTCCTTAGCAGGGTCCTAGGATGCAAACCGTCAGGGCCAAGAGATTTCTCTGCCTTTAGCCCCCTAGTTTGTCTAATACTACTTCTCTAGTGCAGCGATGAAACTTCATCCTCTTCCTGTATTCTCTAATATGCATGGATTTTCAGGGATCTTTCACAGTACAGATTGATGCAAAATATCTGCAACTCCTCTGGCAAATCCTTGTTCCCCAAATCGATCTCTCCCGATTCATTTTCTAAGGAATTTATCTTCACCCTGATGTTCTTTTAAAGAGCTCTTATTGTCATTTTTTATCTTTCTCACCAGTTTGCCATCATAGTTTATTTTCTCACTCTGTTTGTTACCTTTTCTGTCCTCTTGTTATTCTGAATTTACCCCAGTCTTCAGGCCCGCCACTGACTTCTGGCTTCTTATTTGCTTTTTCTTTGAACTTAATCCTCTCTTCAACTTCTTTGGTTAGCCATAGTTTGGTTTATCCATCTCTGAGCATCTTTCCTCCCTGACGGGGATGTATTTTCTGCTGAGAGCCCTGAATTTCTTCCTTCAGCAACCTATTTTGCTTACTGCTATCATTCCTGCTCATCTATGTGAACGGTTCCACAAGCTGACTCTATCCTAATTTCATTGCAATCGTTTTTTAAAAAATTTAAGTTAAACACAGTTGTTTCTGACCCAAGTTTCTCACTCTCAAACTGAATAGTAAATTCTGTCATGTTATGATCGCTACTCCCCAGGGGATCTTTTACTCAGAGATCATTTATTAAACCCGCCTCATTGCCAGGTAGCCTGATCCCTGGTTGATCCTATGGCATATTGGTCTAAGAACCTTTGCCTAAGGTATTTCATGAGTTGATGACCCTTTATAATTTTGATTAACATTAAGAATAAGGTCACCTATAATTATTGATCTATTCTTTTTACATACCCCTGTTACTTCTTGCCTGCTAACTTTTGTGAAAATGTGGCTACTGCTTAGTAGTCTGTATTTCACTCCCGCTAATGTCTGTTTTTTTTGCTGTTTTCCTACCTTCATCCAAATGAACACTACATCATTCGAGCCTAAACCATCTCTTACAGCTATTTCACTCTATTTCTAATTAACAATGCCATCCCCTTGTTCTCATTGCTCAGAACACTTTGCAACCATGTCTCTGTAATGGCGACGAGATCATATCTTCTGAAGTGCATCTGATAGATGGTATACACTGCTGCTACTGAGCGTCAGTGATGGACGGGGTGAGATGTTTGTGGATGTGGTGCCAACCGAGCGGCTGCTTTGTCCTGAATGGTGGGCAAGGTCAGAAATCACACGACACCGGGTTATCATCCAACAGGTTTATTTCAAAAAACACAAGCTTTTGGAGCATCACTCCTTCTCCAGGTGCAAGTGAGAGAGGTAGAAATCTAGAAACATAGAAGATAGGAGCAGGACGAGGCCTTTCGGCCCTTAAGCCTGCTCTGCCATTCTTCCCGATCGTGGATGATCATCCAACTCAACAAACTAATCCTGTTTTCTCCCCATAACTATTGATCCCATTCCCCACAAGTTCCACGGGCTCACTTCTCTCTGGGTGAAGAAATGTCTCCTCATCTCTGCCCTAAATGGTCTACCTTGAATCCTCACACTGTGACCCCTGGTTCTGGACACACTCACCATCGGGACCATCCTCCCTGCATCTACTCTGTGTAGTCCTGTTAGAATTTTGGAAGTTTCTATGAGAATCCCCCTCATTCATTTGGACTCCAGCAAAAACAAACCCAAACTAGTCGAAGATAACCAAGTGTGAGGCTGGATGAACACAGCAGGCCAAGCAGCATCTCAGGAGCACAAAAGCTGACGTTTCGGGCCTAGACCCTTCATCAGAGAGGGGGATGGGGAGAGGGTTCTGGAATAAATAGGGAGAGAGGGGGAGGTGGACCAAAGATGGCGAGAAAAGAAGATAGGTGGAGAGGAGAGTATAGGTGGGGAGGTAGGGAGGGGATAGGTCAGTCCAGGGAAGACGGACAGGTCAAGGAGGTGGGATGAGGTAGTCGATCTGTCCTCAGTGTATCAGGCACAGAATTTATAAATAAAAGATCAAAGGGTCACACCACTGATGAGGAAGTATTAAACAAACCTGAGATGTGGTTTGATGTTTGATCACTTAGTAGGTTTTCATTGATTAATATGGACATGTAAATCCCTAAATTCCCTTCAAGTCCCTGTCCTGAGAGAAGTAAAGGTTTTGTCTCAGATTCTCCGGCATCTGCAGTTCCTACTATCTCTGTTTAGAATCTGTTTGTGTTTCGGTTTGGAATTAGAGTGGTTTCATTTCTAAAATAGGAATTTACACAATGTCACTATGACTAACTGTCTATAAATTGTGCTTTTTGAACAAAATAGAATGTATCTGCAAATACAGATTCACTTCAAAGTTTTGTGTGTGTGTGTTTGTGAGAGAGGGTGTGTGTGTGAGTGTGTGTGTGTGTGTGTGTGTGTGTGTGTGAGTGTGTGTGTGTGTGTGTGTGTGTGTGTGTGTGTGTGTGTGTGTGTGAGAGTGAGAGAGGGTGTGTGTGAGAGTGTGTGTGTGTGTGTGTGTGTGTGTGTGTGTGTTTGAGAGTGAGAGAGGGTGTGTGTGTGAGTGTGTGTGTGAGTGTGTGTGTGTGTGTGAGAGTGAGAGAGGGTGTGTGTGTGTTTGTGTGTGTGTGTTTGTGTGTGTGTGTGAGTGTGTGTGTGTTTGTGTGTGTGTGTGTGTGTGTGTGTGTGTGTGTGTGTGTGTGTGTGTGTGTGTGTGTGTAAGTGAGGGAGAGTGTGGGTGTGTGTATGTGTGTGTGTGTGTGTGTGTGTGTGTGTAAGTGAGGGAGAGTGTGGGTGTGTGCGTGTGTGTGTGTGTGTGTGTGTGTGTAAGTGAGGGAGAGTGTGGGTGTGTGTATGTGTGTGTGTGTGTGTGTGTGTGTGTGTGTGTGTGTGTAAGTGAGGGAGAGTGTGGGTGCGTGCGCGTGTGTGCGTGTGTGTGTGTGTGTGTGTGTGTGTGTGTGTGTGTGTGTAAGTGAGGGAGAGTGTGGGTGGGCTTGTGTCATGCTTCTTAAGCGTTGTTGGAGGTGCTCCCATCCAGGCAAGTGGAGAGTGTTCCATCCCAGTTAATTTCGATGGTGGGGCAGGCTTTGGGGAGCCAGGAGGTGAGTTACTTGCTGCGGAATTCCTCGCCTCCGCCCTGCTCTTGTCGGCCAGCCTGTGGAATAGTCGCCACACAAAGTGGTTGAGGCCGAAACTTCCAACGTTTGCAAGAAGGAGTCTGAGATAATTCTTGGGTCTAAACGGTTAAATGGAATGGGGAGAGCAGAGGAACAGGGAGCCGAGCTCGAAGGGCTGAATGGCCTACTCCTGTCTCCTGTCTTCTGTGTTTTTACTTGCCATTTTTTCAGTCTAAATCTGAATGTGGCACAGTTTCTGACTCCTCTGGATGAATCACCTGTCTTATAATTGGCCTTGTGATGCGAAATTCCCTGATTTTTGCTCTATCCCAAATGGGAACAGTGGTTATCAAAACACTCAAGTGGAAAGAGTGAGTCACAGACGACATTAGGGGGGGAAATCTCCCCTTTCAGTCCTTGCAAATTGAAAATAGGGTCTTTCCTTTTTTACTCCGCTCCTGGGGTAGCTGGGATGATGTTTATTTCTCAGTCTTCAGCAGATTTAACAGAGGCGACCTCGGCGGGAGGGGGCCCATGTCGCAAATTTAGACCCAGGATGCATTGAGGCCTTCATTCAGAGAGATTTCCATCAGCCCTTTTTAAAACGCTTCAAAGATTGATCTTGATACTCTGGGCTTCATGAAGAGAGGCAGAGAATGTGAAAAGCTGAGACATTGACACCGTAAAACTGCGCACAGACCGGCTGGATCTCAAGCGGGCCTATTGAAGGGATGACGCCAACGCTGAGAGAGGTGCAGAGGAGAATCACCAGAATGGCCACTGCTGAGGGGCTTCAATTCATGCAGGGACTCTGGGAGATGCTGGGATTGTCATCCTGGGAGCAGGGAAGATTAAAGAGGAGATTGAACAATCAGAAGGTGGGGTGGGGATAGCGAGCATGAGCACAGTTACTGAGTCAGTCTGTCAACTGTCATGGGATAAAATGTGAGAGTCCATTATCAAATAAGTCACAACAGGAAGGGTTCAGAAAAGATTTACCAGGATGTTGCCGGAGTTGGAGGGTTTGAGCTACACGGAGAGGCTGGGGCTATTTTCCCTGGAGCGTCGGGGGCTGAGGGGTGACCTTATAGAGGTTTGTAAAATCATGAGGGGCCTGGATAGGGCAAAGAGACAAGGTCTTTTCCCCAGGGTGGGGGAGTCCCAAACTAGAGGTTTAAGGTGAGAGGGGGAAAGATTTAAAAGGGACCTGAGGGGCAACTTTTTCATACAGAGGGTGGGTGTGAGTATGGAATGAGGTGCCAGAGGAAGTGGTGGGGGCTGGTACAGTTACAGCATTTAAAAAGGCATCTGGATGGGTGTATGAATAGGAAGGGTTTGGAGAGATATGGGCCAAATGCTGGCAAATGCGGCTAAATTAGTTTAGGATATCTGGTCAGCATGGATGTGTTGGACCAAAGGGCCTGTTTCTGTGTTGGACATCCCTATAACAGGATAAAAGGAAGGCCATTGGGCTGAGTTCAGATGGTTTAGTGAACGCAGAATTACATTTCACTAGCCTACTGGGGTTCTTTGAGGAGGGAACATGTGTGTTGATAAGGGGGAGCCAGTAGATGTAGCGTATTGAGCTTTCTAGCAGGCAATTGATAAGGCGACACACGGAGGGTCAGTGGTGGAAAATAAGAGCTGGTGGTGTAAAGGGTAAGATATCAGCATGGATAGAAAATTGGCTGCCGACCTGGGGGTTGGGATTAGTGATAAGTGGGGTTTTTTTTCAAGATGGAAAAGATGAAATGTATGGTGTGCCACAGGGGTCAGAGCCGGAGCCTCAACTTTGTACCATTCATACAAGTGACTCAAGCAAAGAGCCAGAAGGTCTGGCAACCCAGTTTATGAAGGACACCAGGACAGTTAGGAAGGTGAGTGACAAAGAGAGCAGAAGAATGTTGTAAAGTGACAGAGATAGGTCAAGTGCGTGGGCAAGGATGCAGTGAATGCGGTACAATATGAAATTGCCCCAGTTTGCCAGGAAGAGTGTAAAACAAAGCTGATCTCAATGGTTGAGAGGTTGTAGAGCTCTGAGATGCAGAGGGATCTGGGTGCCATAGAGCATGAATCACAAACAATTACAATTAGGGCACAGCAAGTTATCAGGAAATTATTGTAAGAGTTTTGGCGAGGGCCATTGTATATGAGGGGAGGAAGATTATCCTTCAGTTAGACAGGGCACTGGTCAGATTGCATCTAGGGGCACTGTCTACAGGGCCGGTCTCCTTATTTAACAAAAGATGTTAATACTTTGGAGGCAGTTCAGAGAAGGTTCATCACACTGTCGGAGGGTCAGTGCTGAGGGAGCGGGCACTGTCGGAGGGTCAGTGCGGAGGGACTGGGCACGGTCGGAGGGTCAGTGCTGAGGGAGCGGGCACTGTCGGAGGGTCAGTGCGGAGGGAGTGGGCACTGTTGGAGGGTCAGTGCTGAGGAAGCGGGCACTGTCGGAGGGTCAGTGCTGAGGGTGCAGACACTGTCGGAGGGTCAGTGTTGAGGGAGTGGGCACTGTCGGAGGGTCAGTGTTGAGGGAGTGGGCACTGTTGGAGGGTCAGTGCTGAGGGAGTCGGCACTGTCGGAGGGTCAGTGCTGAGGGAGCGGGCACTGTCGGAGGGTCAGTGCTGAGGGAGCGCCGCACTGTCGGAGGGTCAGTGCTGAGGGAGCAGGCACTGTCGGAGGGTCAGTGCTGAGGGAGCGGGCACTGTCGGAGGGTCAGTGCTGAGGGAGCGGGCACTGTCGGAGGGTCAGTGCTGAGGGAGCGGGCACTGTCGGAGGGTCAGTGCTGAGGGAGTGGGCACTGTCGGAGGGTCAGTGTTGAGGGAGCGGGCATTGTCGGAGGGTCAGTGATGAGGGAGCGGGCACTGTCGGAGGGTCAGTGCTGAGGGAGCGGGCACTGTCGGAGGGTCAGTGCTGAGGGAGCGGGCACTGTCGGAGGGTCAGTGCTGAGGGAGCGGGCACTGTCGGAGGGTCAGTGTTGAGGGAGCGGGCATTGTCGGAGGGTCAGTGATGAGGGAGCGGGCACTGTCGGAGGGTCAGTGCTGAGGGAGCGGGCACTGTCGGAGGGTCAGTGCTGAGGGATCGGGCACTGTCGGAGGGTCAGTGCTGAGGGAGCGGGCACTGTCGGAGGGTCAGTGTTGAGGGAGCGGGCATTGTCGGAGGGTCAGTGATGAGGGAGCGGGCACTGTCGGAGGGTCAGTGCTGAGGGAGCGGGCACTGTCGGAGGGTCAGTGCTGAGGGAGCGGGCACTGTCGGAGGGTCAGTGCTGAGGGAGCGGGCACTGTCGGAGGGTCAGTGCTGAGGGAGCGGGCATTGTCGGAGGGTCAGTGATGAGGGAGCGGGCACTGTCGGAGGGTCAGTGCTGAGGGAGCGGGCACTGTCGGAGGGTCAGTGCTGAGGGAGCGGGCACTGTCGGAGGGTCAGTGCTGAGGGAGCGGGCACTGTCGGAGGGTCAGTGTTGAGGGAGCGGGCATTGTCGGAGGGTCAGTGATGAGGGAGCGGGCACTGTCGGAGGGTCAGTGCTGAGGGAGCGGGCACTGTCGGAGGGTCAGTGCTGAGGGAGCGGGCACTGTCGGAGGGTCAGTGTTGATAGACGTTTGCTATGCTGGGAGAGACAGTCGCATTTCCTCAATACATTCTGCAGCGGTAATGATCAGTTATTGTGATGATGTGTAGACAGATACCTGAGATCGGGAAGAAATCTCAGGAGCTGTAGTTTCACTGAGAGCTATCACTCTCGATAAGTTAGTCCCTCCCACGTTTGAGCTCAGTGCACACATAGAAACCTTTCATAGCCTCTAGCAGTTTCAGCTGAAAATATCTCACCCATCAGGATCGGTTACATTTTCTGTGTAACACATTCCAATCCTGCTGAAGTGTGTCAGCCCTGAACCACCGACAACAGGCTAAACACCTCACCAAAAAAAATGTTTAACATCGACTCAGGAGGACTGGACAGGAAGGGCAGAGGAAGTTTGCTTATAGTTTCAAACGGTAGACGAGGTTTTACTCACGTCTAACCCTGTGCTGTCCGTGTCCTGGGAGTATTTGATGGAGGGAGAGTGTAGAGGGAGCTTTACTCTGTATCTAACCCCATTTGATGGAGGGAGAGTGTAGAGGGAGCTTTACTCTGTATCTAACCCCATTCGGACCCTGTCCTGGGAGTGTTTGATGGGGGGACAGTATGAAAGAACAAGAATAAACATTTGCTTCAAAATTTCACTTTATAAATCTTTACAAAACGAAGTAAGGTGCAACAAACTTATCAAACAGTCACACATGTTCCTGTGTGAAATATTCACGTGCGTAATCACATTAAAAATGGAGTAACACGAGCTGAGAGAGAGGGGACACAGACAGGTTCAGGGAGGGGTTTCCAGAGATTAGTCCTGGCCATCGGAGGTATAGCCCTGAGTGGTGGGACTGATAGGAACTGGGGGAAATTACAGAGATGGGGAGCGGGTGTAGGAGGGATTTACAGGGATAGGGAAGGGGTGGAGGATGAGGTTATAGGGATAGGTAGGGGGTGTAGGGGCTGGAGGAGCTGGAAGAGTTTGTGGCTCAGTGTTAGTGTTGCTCTTTGGGTCAGGGGTTGATGGGTGAGCAGTGCTGTGAAGTAGCTTGACGAGTGAGCTGAGGTTGGGCAATGGGTGAGTGAGGGCTGGGACTCACTGGGTTAACAGAGAAATCAGCAGCTTTTGCTTGCAATGGAGAGGGAGAGAAGGAGATTTCACAGTCAGACAAGAGGTCACTGGGGAATTCAGTTCCAGCTCCAACTGGAAAACCATTCCCATTGGTGGTCATCTTCTGTAGACATGCTTGGAAGGACGGAGAATGGGCTGGGGCATCTCTGTCAGCAACACCAGGACTTTTATGCTTTTATGCCAGGCACATCCTGAGGAAAGTTGAGGCTCTGTAGCTGGGCTATCGATGGGGCTCCGACACAGGTCTCTGATGCCCATTTTAATACCCACTCCACACTACCCGCACCCAGTCCCTGCTGTAGACACTCAGCTCAACCTGAAGGGATCACAGTCTTCATTCGGGCTCACACACACACACACACACACACACACACACACACACACACACACACACACACACACACACACAGAACTGAGGGTACGCTGCACTGTCGGAGGGTCAGTGCTGAGGGAGCGGGCACTGTTGGAGGGTCAGTGCTGAGGGAGTGCCGCACTGTCGGAGGCTCAGTGCTGAGGGAGTGCCGCACTGTCAGAGGGTCAGTGCTGAGCGAGTGGGCACTGTCGGAGGGTCAGTGCTGACGGAGCGGGCACTGTCGGAGGGTCAGTGCTGAGGGAGTGGGCACTGTCAGAGGGTCAGTGCTGAGGGAGTGGGCACTGTCGGAGGGTCAGTGCTGAGGGAGCGGGCACTGTCGGAGGGTCGGTGCTGAGGGAGTGGGCACTGTCAGAGGGTCAGTGCTGAGGGAGCACCGCACTGTCGGAGGGTCAGCGCCGAGGGCGCGCTGCACTGTCAGAGCATGAGTGCTGAGGGAGTGCCGCACTGTCGGAGGGTCAGTGCTGAGGGAGTGGGCACTGTCAGAGGGTCAGTGCTGAGGGAGCGGGCACTGTCGGAGGGTCAGTGCTGAGGGAGCGCCGCACTATTGGAGGGTCAGTGCTGAGGTAGCACCGCACTGTCAGAGGGACAGTGCTGAGGGAGCGGGCACTGTCGGAGGGTCAGTACTGAGGGAGCGCCGTGCTGTAGGTGGGTCAGTGCTGAGGGAGTGGGCACTGTCGGAGGGTCAGTGCTGAGGGAGTGGGCACTGTCGGAGGGTCAGTGCTGAGGGAGTGCGCACTGTCGGAGGGTCAGTGCTGAGGGAGTGGGCACTGTCAGAGGGTCAGTGCTGAGGGAGTGGGCACTGTCGGAGGGTCAGTGCTGAGGGAGTGGGCACTATCGGAGGGCCAGTGAAAGTAAATGTTGAGTGAAGAGCAGGATTTTGAACATGAGAAGACACGTCTCAGCGGTTGAGGCAGCTGCATTTGAAGCTTGGCGTGAACTTCCTGTAGCAGCTGAAAGACAAAGAGGGCAGACATTTTGTGAGTGCTTGGTCTTTGCATTGTTCGAACATCACCTCTCCACCAGTTGTCCCCTCTCTGACCCCTCTCTCAGGCTCAGGAACCCACACTTCACACAGCTCACAGTCTCAGCCGTATAGCCCGCAGGTCTCAATTCGGTGTCTTAAGGATCACCGGGTTGAGGGAAGGACACAGCTAGGTAACAAACATTTATTTCTGATGAAGGGTCTAGGTCCGAAACGTCAGTTTTCGTGCTCCTGAGATGCTGCTTGGCCTGCTGTGTTCATCCAGCCTCACATTTTATTATCTTGGATTCTCCAGCATCTGCAGTTCCCATTATCTCTATTTCACACATATGCCAGGCAAAGACCAGCTCAGACAGCTCTGAGCGGTTCTAACCATTGCATCTTGATATTCGATGGTGTGACAATCGCTGATTACCCCAGTATTGAAAGCTTGGGGTTTACTGCTGAATACAGTCATTGCATGAGCAGGTCAGAGGCTGGAAATTCTGCAGCAAGTAACCCACCCCCTGACACCCCCCAAAGCCCTGTCCCACCATCTCCAAGGCACAACTCAGGAATACTCCCCACTTGCCCCTGGATGGGGGCAGCCCCAACAAGAAGCTCGACACCATCCAGGACAGAGCAGCCCCCGCTCGATTGGCCCCACATCCACAAACATCCCACTCCCTCCCCCCACCGACGCTCAGTCGCAGCAGTGTGTACCATCTACAAGATGCTCTGCAGAGATTCACCAAAGATCCTCAGGTAGCACCTTCTAAACCCACGATCACTTCCATCCAGAAGGACAAGGGGCAGCAGATACATGGGAACACCAGCCCCCTGCAAGTTCCCCTCCACTCCCCATCCTGACTTGGAAATATGTCGCCGATCCTTCAGTGTCAAAATCCTGGAATTGCCTCCCTAAGGGGCATTGTGGGTCAACCCACAGCACATGGGGACTGCAGCAGCTCAACAAGGCAGCTCACCCCGGTATCAACTAGGGATGGAGGCAATAAATTCAGTGCATGTGACTGCAAGGATAGAATTTTAGCCTCAGTTCTTAAGTTTTTCAACAGAAAAGATTTACAGGGATGTTGCCAGGGTTGGAGGGTTTGAGCTACAGGGAGAGGCTGGATAGGCTGGGGCTATTTTCCCTGGAGAGTCAGAGGCTGAGGGGTTGACCTTAAGTAGTGGAGAAACTACCAGGAGACGCGGAGAATTCTTCAGGGAGTTTAACTTTTATTTGCAAACAAAAGCTGTGACAATCAGAAAGTGGTTTTCCAATCGCCCCCGATCCTCGGGGCTTGTTATCCTTTATATATTTTCCGTTATCACGCTCTTTCTCAGACTGCCAGCGTGCCCAACGGTGTCAGTAGGGCGTTATCCTTCTACACTGAGGCAGGAAGTCAATGCTGTTAGTTTATGTTATCTTTCTGTTTCTGCCACGATGGCTGTTTCTTCTTCAAACTAAGATAACGATTATTTATTACTACACAATGGTCTCTTCTACTTCAAACTTAGTCTATAAGATACTGATTATCTATTACTACATCTGCCACGACGGTCCTTCGCCTCGGGTTGACTACATCATGCTAGCTCTTGCTTCTAAGTTACCTGCTTTAATCAACCTAATTAAGCTGCTGTTAATAGCTAGCCTGGTTATACAACTATTGCTCTACACTCCCTTGACCTGTTCAAGCACCTCATTCTATTAAGGTACAGCATTTCATTGATTATTGCAACATTCTATAATTCAGTGCATCATCCTACTGATCACTGTCAGATTTAACCTTTCGCCTGCCCCTATATTTTTATTTTCCATCACTTGTAGAGGTTTATAAAATCATGGATAAGGTGAATAGACAAGGTCTTTATCCTAGAAAAGGGGAGCCCAAAATGAAAGGTTTCAGGTGAGAGGGGAAAGATTTAAAAGGGACCTGAGGGGCAACTTTTTCACACTGAGGGTGGTGCGTGTATGGAATGAGCTGCCAGAGGAAGTGGTGGGGACTGGTACAGTTACAGCATTTAAAAGGCATCTGGATGGGGACGTGGATAGGAAGGGTTTAGAGGGATAGGGGCCAAATGCTGGCAAATGGGACTGGATTATTTTAGGATATCTGGGTCAGTATGGATGAGTTGGGCCAAAGGGTCTGTTCCTGTGCGGTACAACCGTCTGGCTGTATAACTCAAAGTGCACAAAATCACCTGGCACTCGAGGACACCATTCAGGCCCTCTGGCTTGTACTAGCCCTGCGAGCCATCTCTCCCATGTTCTTACCTCCACTGAACTTTTTCCTCCCTCCAATGTCTCCCCAATATTCCCTCTCACCCCCTCCCCAGCTATTTGGAAGTTTCTGTGGAATCTGTTCCCTTCTGGGCAACTTGTCCCAGAAACAAGAAGAACTGGCGGGGTCCAAAACCACATTCTCCTCCTCTTCGCCACCAAGTGGGTCCTCTCCTGACTCCCACATTGACTCAATTGACATCTCTGTAGTGATTCAATCTCTCCCTGATCCCGGCCAGCTCTGAGAGGAGTGATCCCAGCCTCTCCAGGTCGCTACCCCCAAGGACTGAAAACTCTGTTTCCTGGGAAATGCCTGGAGATTCATGGTCAAAGGTGTAGGGGGCCTGCAGTCACACATGATATGAATCCGTGCCCTGCAAAATTTCATCAAGGGCTTCCATTCATCTTATTCCCACCTGTTCATCAAATCGCAAATCCCAAATGCCATTGTAAAACGCTGTTTCTGAGAGCTTTTATGCACGGATTCAGATCGGTGCACATCACTGCTTTATATTTGGCTTTACGTTTACCTTAAAGGCTCAACAAGTGAACAGAATGTAACACTTTACACTTCCCAATCTGAGTTGTCATGTGCTCTGTGTTAACCGCAGCAGTGAAACATTACAGACTCATTTCCTGCCTTCTCTTTGAAATGGAACCCACTGGTAGAAGTTGTGGGTGGAAACACTCCCAGCAGGCAAATGTTATCAGTCAGGACCAGTGCCCGCTCCCTCAGCACTGACCCTCCGACAGTGCGGTGCTCCCTCAGCACTGACTCTCCGACAGTGCCCACTCCCTCAGCACTGACCTTCCGACAGTGCCCACTCCCTCAGCACTGACCCTCCTACAGTGTCCGCTCCCTCAGCATTGACCCTCTGACAGTGCCCACTCCCTCAGCACTGACACTCCGACAGTGCCCGCTCCCTCAGCACTGACCCTCTGAGAGTGATTGTGGAGTCAGCGGTCTGTGTGGCTTTGAGAGTGCCTTGGGAAAGTGTTGTGCCACTGAGCCTGGAATCTCGCCCTGAGGTGGGCAGTGGGGGACAGGGGGAATGGTCAGTAACCTGGAGGGGAATTCCCTCAGATGCTTACCCATGTGTCTGACATGCCAAATGACCTCTTTGCTCCTGTTGTTGATTATTTGACAGGTGATATTATCCATGCTGTGCGGCTCTAGTCTCAGAGTGCTTTTCACATTGTACCGTTCGTCTGTCCTGTTCTCTGCTTTCGTGTGCACCAGGCTCAGCGGTAGCTCACTGTTGTCTGTCTCATTGAGCCACTTCACCTCTGGCTTGGGGTAGATCCCAGTGACTGAGCAGGTCAGGACTGTCTCTTGTCCCTGTCTTTGCTTTGCGACATGCATGTTTGGCTGACTCCCCTGGGCTGGAGAGAGGAAGAGAGAGAGGTCATGGATTTGCCAACCAGTGGGAGATGGGAGACTGGATGCTCACAGATCCCTGTTCGGATTTGAAGGGCCTGACCTTTGCCCTGATTAGAGGGAATCTGACATCCTGCCATTCTCACACAAGCTCCTCAACTGGTGTCCTCATCCACTTCGACTTGAAGAATCCCTACAGTATGGAAACAGGGAAGGTGATGGCCTTGTGTCTTATCACTGGACTATTTAATCAGAGACCTGGGTGATATTTTGGGGACTGGCCTGGGGCGGGGTTCATACCCAACACGGCAGATGCTGAAATCAGTTTAAAAAAAAATCTGGAATTGAGAGTCAGGTGATGACCACGAATCCATTGCCAATTGTCGGGAAAAACTCATCTGGTTCACTCATGTCCTTTAGGGAAGGAAACTGCCATCCTTACCTGGTCTGGGCCTACACGTGACTCCAGACCCACAGCAATGTGGCTGCCCTCTTGGGAAATTAGGGATGGACATTAGATGCTGGCCTGTCCAGTGATTCCCTGATTCCATGAATGAGTTTAAAAAGTAGATCAACTGGGCAACATTGACCCTCCAAACAGCATCCCATAATTCCGCATCCCTGGACACTGTGGGACAATTTCCACCTAGCCTGCAAATCCCTGGACTGTGGGAGGAAACCAGAGGAAACTCAAGCGGACACAGGGAAACTCCACACAGACAGTCGCCTGAGGGTGGGATCGAACCCGGGTCCCTGGCGCCAGGAGGCAGCAGTGCTAGCCACCCTGGGCCACAAGGATCCAAACCTACTCTGCGATGCGACTAGCCTACTCCCTGCGGTAAAGGGGCAGTAAGATGCGGAGGGAGCTTGGGTTTGGAGCTGTAAGATGTGAGTTTGATCACAGCTGGAGGACAGCCACAGTTCTGGTCACTGTGCTACAGAGGAGGATGTGGCAGCCCTGGAGAGGGCTCAGAGACGATTCACCAGGATAGGGAGGGAGCAATTTGGCTGTGGGAACGGACTGTTCAGGCTGGAACAGACAACATAACAACATCAGAGCTAGGAGCTGGAGTAGGCCATTCAGCCCCCACGAATCTGCTGCCCCATTCCATAACATCACAGCTGATCAGCACCAGCTCTCTTCTCCTGCCTACTCTACATAACTCATTACTGATTTAAATAAAAGCTGTCTCCTTCTTAAATTTACAGTATCCACTGCACTGGGGTGGTGGGGGGTAGTGCGCAAGTGAATTCCACCAGGTTCACCTCCCTTTGAGATAAGTCATCTCTGTTTTGAATCTGCCTTATCTCAAAACCATGAGCTTTTGGTCTAGATGAAGCTCCAAATCGGAAAGCTGAGGCTGGAATCCATTCTGACTGTGGTGTGCATAGTTCTGAGGGCGATGGATAGGGCAGGCAGGGAGAAATGCTCTCCCTCTGGCAGAGGGGTCAAATACAAGGGCGAGGGAGCAACGGGGAGCAAGGGGTTATGAGGGGATTCGAGGGAAATGATTTCCACCCCAGGGGGTGGTCAGTGTCTGGAATTCATTGCTTAGGAAACAGGTCTGGGAGCCTCGGTAACATTGGCGAAGTCTGAGTTGGGGGCGCTGTCTTGGTTGGCCGAAGTCGCCACCACCGTCTTCCCTTCTACAGTGTTTCGGTGGGCACCTCACAGCGGGCGAGTCTGGGGGCAACGGGACCAAAGGGCCGCTTTCAGGGCTGCTTCAGAAATGAGCCGTACCTTCGATGCTCAGTCGGAGTCTGTAACACTTGACATTGGACCGTTGCTGTGACTGCAGCACGCACTGATAGGTCATCTCGTCGCGGGGCCTGAGGTCCCAGAGACGAAGGGAGAAATTCCCCGACTTCTCTGCGTGGACGAAGCACGAGCGGTTGATGTACTGGGCGCTGATGCTGTCACAGCCCGACACTTCCTCATGGCAAAAAGCGTTCACCAGCGCTGGTCGATCTTCTGCCTCGGTCTGCCAGTATGCTCTGTAGGCCTCTGTCAAGTAACAAGGCAGGATCACCTCGCCCCCGTATGGGCCCGTCATATTGAGCTCCTGAACTCCGTCGCAACTGGTAGCTGGCCAGAACAGCAGAGGAGGAAAGTTTAATGGGATCGCCGCACAGCGAGGCGGGTGGCCATTCAGCCCATCGCTCCCTGCGTGCCAATCTCCGTTAGCGCCCCACCCCCACCACTTGCCACCATCCCCATCCCTCTCCGTTGACCCCTGCACTGTTTTCTCTCTCCCCTCCCACCCACCCCACCCTCATCTTCTGGGTTTAAGGATCCCACTCCCTTCTGGAGGTCCCCATTTGAACTGACCGTGCCACACTCTCAGACGCTGCCCTTCCCAAATTCCTCCCCCCGCCACCAGCTTCCACCGCTGCCCCCCCCCCTCCACCCCGAAACCACATTCCTTGGGAACATTCCCAATTCTCAACATTCTCCAATGGCCCAGAATCCCTCCTGCTCTCCAAGTGGAGTTGGGGGCGAGGCGGTTAGGGGGTCTGCTGCTGGTAGAATGGATGCCAACCACTCCTTAAGAAATAGGCCGTTTGGCCCCCAAGCCTGCTCCCCCATTCAATAGGATCACGGCTGCTCCTATGATGTTCCTCATGTCCCCTCTTCCTCATAAGCCCCCAACTGATCAAGAATCTGTCTCAGACTTAAATATACTCAAGGACTCTGCACCCCCCCGCCCCCCACCGCCACCAACGGCTCTCTGAGACAATGAGTTCCAAAGACTCACAGCCCTCTGAGAGAAGAAATTCCTCCTCATCTCAGTCTTACATTTAGTGCCCTTTTATTCTGTGACTACACCTTCTGGTCCGGGACTCTCCTCATGAGGGCGTAACATCCTCTCAGCATTTACCCTGTCATGCCCTTAAAGAATCTGATATGTTTCAATGAGATAATCTCCCGTTTGTCTGAACTCCAATGTGTAAAATGCCAGCCTGTTTAACCTTTGCTCATCAGACTATCTCTTCACTCGTAACTGTCTGAGAGAACAGATGCTTGTTCACCTCCATTTTTCTTGAGGTAAAACGCTTCATTCTGAATCTGTCTCTCAATTGGCTCTATCGGGATCCTCTAACCTTTAACAAGATCACCTCTCCTTCTTGTTCATCCCCAATGGGCATCGGCTGAAGATGGCGAGACAGTAACATTATCGCAGGAGTAGTCACACACTTTGGTCCACCAGTCAATGCCGACTGTAGACCTAAACCCAACCAGTCCCACCTGCCTGCTCCCGGCCCACGTCCATCCAAACCTTTCCCATTCATGTCCTTATCTCAAGGTCTTTCAAACATTGTAATTGTACGCACATCCACCACTTCCTCAGGAAGTTCATTCCGCACTGGAAAACAGTCCCCAGGGTCCAGACCCGAAACGTCAGCTTTCCTGCTCCCTCTGATGCTGCCTGGCCTGCCGTGTTCCTCCAGCTCCACACTGTGTTGTCCCAGTCTCTTTTACAACTCAAATGTCCCAGCAGAGCTCCTGACTAATGCTCTGGGGTTTGGTCATGGTACCTCCTGCAACTTGAATTTAACTTTTAAAAACAGAAAAGCTAGCTCGACTGCCTCGTTAGAAACACTGTTTCTGAATGCCTGGGTTATCTGCTGTCCTTTACCCAACACCTCCCTCCCATCCCTGGGGTCACCTACGCGTGACTCCAGATCCATAGCAACGGGGTTGATTTTCAGTCGGTGGAGGGAACCCGAGTTTACGGAGGAGAAGAGGAGAGGGTGATCAGAATTGCCAACGATCTCATAGAATGGCAGAGGAATCTCAATGGGCCGAATGGAGCCATTGCACCTAGGCAACAAAGGGGTTGGGAAATAAGTGACACCCAGGGCCAGCGAACAAATTCTTCTCAAATATTTTCTGCGTCTGAGGAAAGGGGTCCAGGATCGAACCAGGTGAACCCTCTCTGAACTATTTCCAAGGCAAGCATCTCCTTCCCTAAAAAAGAGCAGGACGTGTTTCTCTGTCTGTGGTCTCCACAAAGCTCGGAAAGGTTGCAGCAAAACTTCCCCATTTGTACATCCCCACTTCCCTTGCAGTACACGCCAAAAAAGTCATCTTGCTTCTGAGCCATTCGCTGTACCTGTCCTATCCTATCATTCGATTCTTTTCAAAACAAAACTCCCTGCGGTGTGGGAAGCAGGCAAATCGACTTGTTGAGCCCAACACCACCTTGCCTACGGTTATCCTGTCCCTGCATTTCCGCCCATGGCCAATCCTGCACTCCTTTGGACTCTGGAGGAAACTGGAGGACCTTGAAGAAGGTCTGGCAGCTTTTGGGAGAACATGCAAACTCCACACTGACAGCTGCCCGAGGTTAGAATCGAACCTGGGTTCCTGGCGCTGTGAGGCAGCAGCGCTAAACAGTCGGCCACCATGTTGTCGCATGTGCCACAACACAGTGAAGAGTATTGTTTTGCATGGCGTGCAGGCAGATTGTAACATATATTGTGCATCAGGGTAGCAGGACAGAGAGTAGAATACAGAGAAGGTGCAGACAGAGAGAAGTCAGAATTAACGTCCGAGAGGTCTGCTCAAAAGTGTAATAACGGCGGGGAAGAAGCTGTTTTCAATCTGACAGTATGTGCATTCAAACTATCTGTAATCTTCTGCCCAGAAGTTGGAAGAGTGGGGTGGGTGATGATGTTGCCAGCTTTCCCAAGGCAGGGGGAAATGTAGACAGAGGAAATGGATGGAAGGCTGGTTTGTGGGATGGGCTGAGCTGCATTCCACATCTCTGTGAATCGCAGAGGTCTATAATCCCTCTTTCACCTCAATAGTGTGCTCGCTGCCCTTCAATGCTCCCTGGGCCAATAAAAACTGGTTGGGGATTCTAGAAATAGGAGGCAGAGCCTGAGAGCGGCGGCCAGGGCGTTCAGTGGAGACGTTAGGAATCGCTTCGACACACAACAGGGAGATGTTTGGAACTCACTTCCACAGGTACCAGCAGGTGCTGGGTTTTTGAAATCTGGGAGAGATAACCTTTTCTTGTTAAGTCAAAATGATGAAGGGAGATGAAGCCAAGGCTGGGGATGTAGAGTTAGGTCATAGGTCAGGCTGGACTGGCTGGTCTACTTCTGCTCTGTAGCTTGCAGAATCCTCCTCCTACCCACGTTATAATCTATTTGCCAATTTCTTCACTCACCCACTGATCCTATCCCTACCCCTTTGCTGGAGGAAAACTTCTAGGCAATTTGGAGCTGATCCTTTTAACTCCCTGGCACTGCTCTCCATTCGCTACACTTGGGCAAAGCTGGGAATGATGCTCGGAATCAGCTGGGATAGCATTCTCCACTCTGTTTCCCGTCCTTCCAGAGTCACAAGTGGGACCAGACCGGGATATCCTTCCCTGGCGGGCATCAGTGAAGCGGATTTGGGTTATTCCTCAACAGTCTGATGCTCGCCACCACGTTCTCCCAAATTCCAGGGAGCTGGGTTTACAGAGATGACAAAGTGCGGAGCTGGATGAGGTTGGATGAGCTCCTAAGATGCTGCTTGGCCTGCTGCGTTCATCCAGCTCCACACTTTGTCATCTCGGATTCTCCAGCATCTGCAGTTCCCTTTACAGCTGGATTTACATTTCCCTTCCGATGGATGGGATCGACCCGATCGGAGATGGGAGCCATCTGGCCGGCCCTCCCCATTTTCATCACCAGATGTTATCGCCCTGCCGAACCTCCTCTGAGAACCGCAATCCCAGAACATTTGTCAATTTCATGCTTGCTGGGATCAGCCAAACCTCACTGCCAAGCCTTTGTCACAGAAAGCTCAGCTTTGGGCTGCCCAGATAGCTCAAACCTTGTTGGGAGCAGAAAAATTTGGCCTACATTAACTCCCCTGCAAGAATGCCAAGTTTCAAACTATCGCAGTGGACAAAGTTTTGTATGTTCGGGGGTAAGTCAGAACATCCTTTATATTCAGAGAATATATGTAGCTTCTTGACAGCATAGATATTATGATTATGCTCAATCCCCTGCAAACAACATAATTGAGTAGTTTTATCATAATTACTCAGCGATCAAGGAGGTTTTAATTTCCTGTTCTCTTTAGCAATTCAGAGCCAAATCCCTGCAGTTTTTAAAACTCAAACAGCACCAACAGATGGGTCTATGCCCGAAACGTCAGCTTTTGTGCTCCTGAGATGCTGCTTGGCCTGCTGTGTTCATCCAGCTCCACACCTTGTTACCAACAGATTGAAGACCAGGTGCTTCCTCGCTGTTATTAGACTTCTATCTGGGCCACTCAAATTTCAAATCTAACCCTGATCTTCTTGTTGTACACACCCTCTCTGCGCAGTAACTTTGTATTCCTCGCTCTGTTCAACCACTGTTGAATGGTCCCGACCCGAAACGTCAGCTTTCCTGCTCCTCTGATGCTGCCTGGCCTGCTGCGTTCCTCCAGCTCTACACCTTGTTATCTCAGGATCACCAGCATAGGCAGTTCTTGCTATCCACCTATTGATCTTTCTGCACTCCATGCGAAACAAAACTTTTCACTCTACCCAGGTACATGTGACGATAATAAATCAAAATTAAATTGGCTCAGTTGTTTGAAGTTTACAATTCTGACAATCATCATGATGGGCTCAAAATGGAAATAGCCAGGTTCTGTGTCACCCTCTTGTTGTCTCATTATTTCATTACTGAGACCTCTATCCTGTCTTCTGTTGCTTGATGAGAATTCTTTGGGCCTGACTTCTTAATAGTTATATTTGTATATTACATGGGACTGTATAAAATAACGTTTCAAACACAAGATGCTGCCAACTAAAATATCCACAAGTAACAATTAGCTTGGGATCAGTTCCAAAGCTCAGTAGAGAATCCTGTTCCAGGCCAACATGTAGACAGTGGATGTTAACAGTAAAATGAAAGTAAGTCAGTGAAAGTCAGAAAAGAAATTGCTGGAGAAACTCAGCAGGTCTGGCAGCATCGGTAGACGGAGAAACCGAGTGAGCATTTCAGGCCCCAGTGACTCTCCTGCAGAACTGACTGGGGCTGGGGAAAGGGTGGTATTTATCTGACAACAGAGGGTGCAGGGTAACGGATTGAGATGGCGATCGAGTACATTACGTTTGCAGTTGCTTGCCACTTTCACCTGTGTTCCCTTGGTCGACACCTCCGTCTTAGGCTTGCTGCGGTGCTCCAGCCAAGCTCAGTGCCAGCTGGGCTCACAGCACCTCATCTTCCGCTTGGGGGACCCCGCAGACTTCGGGACTCAATATGTCAATAATTTGGGGGCGTGAACACTTTCGCCCATGAGCTTTCCCCACTCTCCACTGCCTGCTTTCAGCACAGCTAATTCATTCTCTCACACCCTCAGCCCCCTCCCACCACTGTATGGGCACCATTATTAGCTTCCCTTTCTCCCTGGCTCACCATTATTTATCCCTTTGTTTGCCTGACCTTATCTCTCTCTCTCTCTCTCTCTCTCTCTCTCTGCCTTTCTCTCTCTCTCTGGGATCCGTCTCAACCAGATCCACTATTTTTTCTCTCCGGCCCCCGGTCATCATATAAATACCAACCTTACCCCAGTTACTATCCCAATGAAGAAGGGTCACTTCTTCACCCTCTGAACCAGGAATGTTCATTCTGTTTCTATCTCTCTCTTTCTCCACTGATGCTGCCAGGCCTGCTGAGTTTCTCCAGCAATTACTGGTTTAATTGGGAGAAAACAGGATTGGGCCAAACTGTAGTGGTTCAGTAGCTGGCTGGAAGGGAAGCTTTGAGGAGTTAGGCTTTCTATATTTCTGTGGAAATGAAATTGAGTGCATTGCATTTGTTCAGACGCAATTAAAAGCACTTGAACTCTAACCGCCCCGAAGATGCAATTAATCTCTCACTAACCTCCCGAAGCATCTTTTCGCAACTAGACTCTAATTATCCACACGCTGGATCTCACTGCAATTGTAGTCTAGCTGTTCACAAGCTCAATCCTACTGCAACGAGACAGGATGTGTCTTTCTTTCATTCATGGGATGAGGGCTTCACTGGCTGAGCAGCAATTATTGCCCAGTTCAGAGTCAGCCACATTCGCTGTTGGTTTGGAGTCACGCACACACTCACACGCTCACTTACACACACACACACACACACACACACACACACACACACACACACACACACTCTCACTTACACACACACACATACTCAAACACACACACTCACACACTCACTTACACACACACACACACACATACACACACACACTCTCACTTACACACACACACATACTCAAACACACACACACACACACTCACTAACACACACACACCCACACACACACACTCACTTACACACACACATACTCAAACACACACACACACACACACACATTCACTTACACACACACACACACACACACACGTTCTACCTCTTTGAAACGTCTCACCAATGAATTCCCATTCCCCTTCTGCTGTTCTCCCCATCTGTCCTGCAAATCTTTTGCTTTTACGTATTTCACTTTCTGGACGGTTCCTGGTGAACCCTCCCTGTGACAGGTGCTGACAAGAACTCTCGGGGTCGAAGGAAAAGCAAAATTCTCCCCCGTTCCCCAACACCCCCACTCCAGGCCTTTTCCCTACTGTCTCCAATCTGCGTCCCTCTGGTGACTGACCATCCAGCCTGGGAACAGTGTCTCCCTCACTGACCCGATTGAAACTGGCGAGTCTGAACCCCACAGCCCCACTTCAATCTCCTTCTTAGCCTTCCCTACTCTGAGGAGGATTGTCCTTCTCCGAAGAGATGTTCTCATCCTGACTCAGTCCCTCAGTGACCTTCAAAAAGAGAGGGAACCCTGAGAAGCCTACCTGTTGCAGAGCCGAGGGCCATCACGCAGAGGCTGAGGGAAAAAGCCATCATGCTGAAAGAGAAAGGATGTTTCTGTTGGTGCCTCAGGTTTGTAACGATACAGGGCCCTTTGGGCTCCCACAGCAACGACTCTCACCCTTCAGTTCCTGACTCAAACACCCCTTTTCCGGCCCTCGACCTCCGAACCAATGCTCCGCATCTGGTTAGCCATTCCCGGGTTCGCTTTCCCATTGGCGACTGGCCAGGCGGCTATTCGCCCACGGGCAGCGTCACACTCAGGCGTCGGCACTGGCTGAAGTACAATGTCCTCCACCTTTCGACTCTCTCTTCTGCCTCACGCCTCACTCATTACTCCCCTCCCCCGACCAATCCCCCTGAGGGTCTCACTCATTCCCCTCTCCCTACCCCCTCGCCCCTCCTCAAGGTCCTCGCTTATTACCCTCCCCAACCAATCCCTCCAAGGGCCTCATTCATTCCCCTCTGCCTAACCCCCACCCCTCCTCAAGGTCCTCACTTATTACCCCCCACAATCAATCCCTCCAAGGGCCTCATTCATTCCCCTCTCCCTACCCCCCGCCCCTCCTCAAGGTCCTCACTTATTATCCACCCCACCACCAACCCCCCCAAGGGTCTCACTCACTCCCCTCTCCCTAACCCCCCACCCCAGGCCACACTCATACCCCTTTCCCTACCTCAACTCCTGCCATTGTGGGCATGGAGCCCACTCTGTTGGCATCACTCTACAACATAAAGCAGACATTTAGCCAACTGAGGTTAGCACGAAATAGTCTCTTTCTCAACTTCTCCTCTCACCTGAAGTGTTGCGGTTACACCATCACTTCTCATCTCTCTCCGATGATAGAGCAGATCTACGGCCCTACAGTGAGTTTACTGGGCAGTTACCATTAACCAGAAAGTGAGCTGATCTACTGTGACTATAAGTGCAGGTCCAGGGCTGGGAATCCTGCAGTGAGTAACTCCCGTCCTGACTCCCCCCAAAGCCCTGACCCACCATCGACAAGGCACAAGTCAGGAGGGGGATGGAATACTCCCCACTTGCCCCTGGCTGGGGGCAGCCCCAACACACTCAAGAAGCTCGACACCATCCAGGACAGGGCAGCCCCCGCTCGATCGGTCCCACATCCACAAACATCCCACTCCCTCCCCCCACCGACGCTCAGTCGCAGCAGTGTGTACCATCTACAAGACGCGCTACAGAGATTCACCAAAGATCCTCAGGCAGCACCTTCCAAACCCACGACCCACTTCCATCCAGAAGGACAAGGGGCAGCAGATACATGGGAACACCAGCCCCCTGCAAGTTCCCCTCCACTCCCCATCCTGACTTGGGAATATATTGTCGTTCCTTCAGTGTCACTGGGTCAAAATCCTGGCATTCCCTCCCCAAGGGTCAACCCACAGCACATGGGGACTGCAGCGGCTCAAGAAGGCAGCTCACCCTCACCTTCTCAAGGGGGGCAACTGGGGACAGGGGCAATAGCTGCTGGTCCCCAGCCCATGACGCCCACGCCCCAGGGCGGTATTTCAAAACAGGACCATCATGGACCATTTGTGATGCAATAAAAAGATGAGGTCCTGAGGACGAGTGAGCAGAAGGATATTCAATAGACCTTACCTCAGTTCCATTTCTTTAAATCCAGGAACGTGTACAGTCAAAGATTGCTGAACTGTCTGGGCTTCTAAATGTCAACTGATGATCTCACACAGGCTCTCTGGAATTTAGGCTGTGAAATGCTGGTGCTCTGGAAGATATAAATGTACACAGGGAACAGATGGAATTAATATGGAGGTCAGAGAAATTGCTAGGGTGCTACCATCTAAAACTTTGACCTGACCTTTCAATAGTGATGTGGAAATAAAGTATCATTCACACTGAATTTTAGGAAATTGTTCCTGCAGCTGGTTTTAAATCTGTCAGGATGACCCCAGTTCCCGTGTTGGTGTGGACAAGGCAAGCACAGACACACGAAGTCTCAGATCAGGAATGATGTCATGGGCTTGAGGACCCGGTCCTCTGGACCCATTCCCAGGACGCAGTGAGAGCAAAGGCTGTGTGGAGAGGGACTGTGGGGCTTTGGGGGAGAAACAGATCAAGAAAGAGACAGGGAGAGATCGGAATAAAACTAGAGAGAAAGGAAAGATATAAAAAGAAACAAAAATTTATGCCTTTATCTGTGTGTGTGTGTGTGTGTGTGTGTGTGTGTGTCACACAGGGAAAAAGAGAAACAGTAGCAGACATACGGAGAGAGAGAGAGAGAGAGAGAGAGAGACGATGGAGGGCCGGAAAGAGAGATACTCACAGGTAATAAGTGACATAGACATAAGCAGAAGACACACAGAATCCCTTCAATGTGAAAGCAGGCCACTCAGCCCATGACACTCCAAAAAGTATCCCAACCACACCCTTCCCCCTTCTCCCTTGCCCCTTCCTTTGCATTTCCCATGTCTATCCTATACACCCCTGGACACTACTAGGCAATTTAACTTGGCCAGCCCACCCTGTCACCACACATGGGGTGGCATGATAGTTGGCACTGCGGCCTCACAGCACCAGGGATCAATTCGACCTTTGAGTGACTGTCTGTGTGGTGTTTGCACATTCTCCCCGGGTCTGCGCGGGTTTCCTCCCACAGTCCAGAGATGTACAGGGTGGGTGGATTGTCCATGCTTAAAATTGCCCATAATGTTTAGGGATCTGTGTAGATTAGGGGGGGCTGCTCTGAGGATCGGTGTGGACTTGTTGGGCTGAAGGGCCTGTTTCCACACTGTAGGGACTCTATGACTTACATCTGTGGACTGTAGGAGGAAACCCACGCAGACGCGGGGAGAATGTGCAAACTCCACACAGACAGTCGCCTGAGGTTGGAATCGAACCCAGAACCCTGGTGCTGTGAGGCTGCAGTGTTGACCACTGAGCCACCAGATACAGGGGACGCTGAAACTGAAGGAGAGACCAAAGACTGACTAAAACAGACACAGGAGTGAAACACACCGCAAAATAGACAGAGAGGAGGGCGGTGAGAGAGAAATGAAGAACGGCAGTGGCGTTCTGAAACTGGCACAGTCCCTGAAACAGCTCAGCGGCGAAAGGCACCAACTGAGGAAACTAGGGACAAAATATCTGAGAAACTTACCCAAAGTGTCAACAGGGAAGCAGACAGGAACACACACACACACAAGAACAGAGCAGAAGTTTCTGCATTTGACCCGAACTTGGAGAGTCATGCTGTATTGACAGAGTTTCAAAACCACATTCCAAATGGTTTGAACACAGCTCTAAGTCATATTAAATGATGGGCGTGTTCAAATTGACATAAACTTTCACAGAAAGGTTAACCCCTTCATCAAGCTCTGTGTCTGACATTCAATGACAAATAATTCAAAACAGAACAACACTGACTAAAAACTTCCCAAATTCACTTTTATCAACAAAACCCCAGGACAAGGACACCCACAGGATTTGATACAGAGTAAAGCTCCCTCAACACTGCTCCTATCAAACACTCCCAGGGACAGGGTCAGCACAGGGTTAGACACAGGGTAAAGCTCTCTCTACACTGTCCCCCATCAAATACTCCCAGGACAGGAACAGCACAGGGTTAGATACAGAGTAAAGCTCCCTCTACACTGACCTCATCAAACACTCCCAGAACAGGGCCAGCATGGGGTTAGATACAGAGTAAAGCTCCCTCTACACTGTCCTCCATCACAGATTGACAGTGTTCTAGAGGGGTCCGTGTTGGGTCCTCTTTTGTTTGTCATCACTTAAAGGATTTGGGTGAGAATATCGGACGTAGGGTTAGTAAGTTTGCGGATGACCCTTAAATTGGTGGTTTCGTGGAAAGTGAAGAAGGTTATCCAAGATTAAAATGAGATCATGATCAACTGGGCAATGGGCGTTGAGATGCAAATAGGGTTTATATTGACTTTGGTAAAGACTACATAATAAATGGTAGGACCTTGGGCAGTGTTATTGAACAGAGAGAACTAAGGGTTCAGGAACATAATTTTTGGTAGTTTGCATCACATATAGACAGGGTGACTAAGAAAGCATTTAGCATTCCTGCTTTCATTGCTCAGACCTTTGAGTAGAGGAGCTGGGACATTATGTTAGGGTTGCACAGGACCTTGGTGAGGCCTCTTCTGGAATACTGTGTCCAGTTTTGGTCGCCCTGTTACAGGAAGGATATTAGGAAACTGGAGAGGGTTCGGAAGTGATTTACCAGGATGTTGCTGGGAATGGAGTTACAAAGAGAGGCTGGACAGGCTGGGACTTTTTTCTCTCTAATTAAGGAAGCTGAGGGGTGACCTTATAGAGGTTTATAAAATAACAAGAGGTGTGTAAAAGGTGAATGACCAGCGTCTTTCCCCTAGGGCTGGGGATTTCACAGCTGGGGAGAATATTTTTAGGGTGAGAGAAGAAGTATTTTTAAAAAAGCATTGGTGCAATTTTTGTTTTGCAGAGAGGATGGTTTTCATGTGGAATGAACTTCCAGAGGAAGTGGTGGATGTGGGTTCAGTTACAACATTTGAAAGACATTTGGATAAGAACATGAAGAGGAAAGGTTTGGAGGGGCATGGGCCAGGACCGGGCAGGTGGGACTAGTTTAGTTTGGGCACATGGTCAGCATGGACTGGATGGACCAAAAGGCCTGGTTAGATACAGAGTAAAGCTCTCTGTACACTATCCCCCATCAAACACCCCCAGGACAGGGACAGCACAGGGTTAGATACAGAGTAAAGCTCCCTCTGCACTATCCCCCATCAAACACTCCCAGGACAGGGACAGCACAGGGTTAGCTACAGAGTAAAGCTCCCTCTACACTATCCCCCATCAAACACTCCCAGGACAGGGACAGCACAGGGTTAGATATGGAATATATTTGATCTGAATCTCTGTGCAGTGTTGACTCCAAGAAGGTGCAGTCTATTTTGGGAGTGTGGGGGCGGTGGATGGGGGTGTTGGGGGAATGTCTGAATGGAGGGAGTATCAATGGATTCAGATGTTGGAAGTTGGAAACGGAAGTTAAAAGTTCACTTTAGATTTCAAGAATTTTGATGACACATGAATTAAAAGGGCAACTTCTGGATGGAGGATTTTAGCTTTTAAAACAGGGAGAAATCTCACCAGGGTATTTCCCTTAAAGAAAATGCCTCTGAGGGATTGCGCAGTGTGGGTGGGTGGGGGTGTAAGGCAGATTAGAACATAGAACATAGAACAGTACAGCACAGAACAGGTCCTTCAGCCCACGATGTTGTGCTGACCATTGATCCTCATGTTTGCACCCTCAAATTTCTGTGACCATATGCATGTCCAGCAGTGAGTTTTGAGAAGATTTGTAGCTCAGGTTGATGTTCTGGATGTGAGTTTCCTCGCTGAGCTGGAAGGTTAGTTTTCAGACGTTTCGTCACCATTCTAGGTAACATCATCAGTGAGCCTCTGGTGAAGCGCTGGTGTTATGTCTCGCTTTCTATTTATCTGGTTAGGTTTCCTTGGGTTGGTGATGTCATTTCCTGCTCTTTTTCTCAGGGGATGGTAGATTGGCTCCAAATCAATGTGTTTGTTGATGGAATTCCGGTTGGAATGCCATGCTTCTAGGAATTCTCGTGCATGTCACTGTTTGGCTTGTCCTAGGATGGATGTGTTGTGCCAATCAAAGTGGTGTCCTTCCTCATCTGTGTGTAAGGATACGAGTGATAGTGGGTCATGTCGTTTTGTGGCTAGTTGATGTTCATGTATCCTGGCAGGAAGCTAGCCACCAGGATACATGAACATCAACTAGCCACAAAACGACATGACCCACTATCACTCGTATCCTTACACACAGATGAGGAAGGACACCACTTTGATTGGCACAACACATCCATCCTAGGACAAGCCAAACAGAGTCACGCACGAGAATTCCTAGAAGTATAGCATTCCAACCGGAATTCCATCAACAAACACATTGATTTGGAGCCAATCTACCATCCCCTGAGAAAAAGAACAGGAAATGACATCACCAACCCAAGGAAACCTAACCAGATAAATAGAAAGCGAGACATAACACCAGTGCTTCACCAGAGGCTCACTGATGATGTTACCTAGAATGGTGACGAAACGTCTGAAAACTAACCTTCCAGCTCAGCGAGCAAACTCACATCCAGAATGTCCAGCAGTCTCTTAAATGACCCCAATGACCTTGCTTCCACAAGTGCTGCTGGCAACACATTCCATGCTCTCACAACTCTCTGTGTAAAGAACCCGCCTCTGACATCCCCTCTATACTTTCTCCAACCAGCTTAAAACTATGACCCCTCGTGTTAACCATTTCTGCCCTGGGAAATAGTCTCTGGCTATCAACTCTATCTATGCCTCTCATTATCTTGTATACCTCAATTAGGTCCCCTCTCCTCCTCCTTTTCTCCAATGAAAAGAGTCCGAGCTCAGTCAACCTCTCTTCATAAGATAAGCCCTCCAGTCCAGGCAGCATCCTGGTAAACATCCTCTGAACCCTCTCCAAAGCATCCACATCTTTCCTATAATAGGGTGCCCAGAACTGGATGGAGTATTCCAAGTGCGGTCTAACCAAAGTTTTATAGAGCTGCAGCAAGATCTCACAACTCTTAAACTCAATTCCCCGTTAATGAAAGCCAAAACACCATATGCTTTCTTAACAACCCTGTCCACTTGGGTGGCCATTTTAAGGGATCTATGTATCTGTACACCAAGGCCCCTCTGTTCCTCCACACTGCCAAGAATCCTATCCATTCCAGATTAGCTGGAAGCCTGGCACATTGGTACCTGCCCAGGAGCTGGGGTTGGCAAACATGTGCCCATTCAGAACAGAGAGAGTGTGCTGGGGCCACTGCGTGGTCTGGATTATAAGCTGCATGAGCCTGGCACCACAACAGTAGGTCAGAAACGGGCGAGATGGGTATCGTGGTGTGCAAGTAGGGTGCGTAGGAGAAGGGCCAAGTGTGCATGGCATGCCCCATGAAGCTGCACACTCAGTCCCCTTACTCCATTCCTCCTGCATGTATGACTGTGTGAGCAAATTCTGCGCTAACCCCAGTTACAAATTGGTTGACATCACCACTGCAGTGGGTCGGATCTCAAACAGTAGTGAGATAGAGTACAGGAAGGAGACAGGCAGCGTAATGCTAAGGACTCCCAGAATGGCAGGAAAACAGAGGAGGTGAGTCATTGAGTTTAGAAAGCTGAGTGGGATGGTATTGGGGGCACTGGGACACTGCATCCAAGGTGGCAATATTTGGGAGCCTCAGGTCCTCAGGAGTAAATGCTGCCAATGATCTCTCTTGGTTGGAGGTTGGCAGCGATTTGGGGGGGGGGTGTTTATTGGGGGAGGGAGTGTCAGATCGATAGTCCTCCTAGATTTAGAAGGAGGGACCTGGGGTCATTTCTCTCCCTCGAGTGAGATTTCTTTGCACTGTTCTCCGAACCTCGCCTCCATTCACCTGGTTTCCTGCCAGGCAAGGTGGAAACTGAAGGGAAGCGATCTGCACATTGGCTTCACCATCCCCTTCTCCCCGTGTGCCAGCTTGGAATCCTTCCTGAAGGGAATGCTGCCACCCTGTGCCCAGGGTAGCCCCACCAGCGCTCAGCGTGGGATCATCACACACTGGAAAGCTTCCACTCCATCACTTGAAATCACCGAGCAGTAGTGGGGGCGAAATGAAACAGAACCAACAGCATCTGCGTGCACCTCTGGGAGCACCTGCACATTTGCAGCGAATAAGACTGTAAGGATAAAGGAGCATAATTAGGCCATTCGGCCCATTGAGCCAGCCACGTCATTCTATCATGGCTGATATGTTTCTCAACCCAATTCTCCTGCCGTCACCCAATAGCCCACTCATCAAGAACCTATCTATCTGAGTCTTTAAGACACTCAACGACTAGGCCCTTCTGTGACAATGAGTTCCACAGATTCGTCCCTCTCCTGGCTGAAGAAAATCCCCCTCATGCCTTTGCCCTGAGGCTGTGCCCTCGGGCCCTGGTCTCTCCCAACGGGTGGGAACATCTCCTCCACGTGTACTCTATCCACGCCTCTTGTAGGTCTCAATCAGATCCGCACACCCATACTCTCCTTATGAACGACATCGAGGACCCACCAACTGCTCCCCATGCCTTTCATCGCTGGGATTGTTCTTGTAGAACATCTCCAGACCCCCTCCCAGAACACCCTTCCTTGGATACGGGGCCCACAGGATTCCAAATGCAATCTGGCCTCAGCGGTACACACCAGCCTTGTGTCCCGGCCCTCTTGAACTGACTGCTGATATTGTTTTTTTGCCCCCTCCTCCCACCCCAACATCACCCCCGCAACCTCCACCCCATTCCCCCTCCCACCACACCACCATCCTCCCTCCTAAACCCCACCCCACCATCCCCCAATTCCCCCCCACCCCACCACCCCCAGTCCCCTCACCCCACCATCCCCTGCTCCACCCACCCCACCATCCGCCCCCCCCTCAAATCCCCCCTCCACCCCACCATCTCCCCCTCCACCTACCCCATCACCCCCAGTCCCCTCACCCCGTCATCCCCCTCTCAAACCCCCACCCCACCATTCCCCCTCCCCACATCCCATCACGCCCAGACCCCTCAACTCACCATCCCCACTCCACCCAACCCTTCACCCCCAGTCCCCTCACCCCACCATCCCCTGCTCCACCCACCCCACCATAAACCCCTCAAACCCCACCCCACCATTCCCCCCTCCCCACATCCCATCACCCCCAGACCCCTCAATCCACCATCTGCCACTCCACCCACCCCTTCACCCCCGTGCCCGGCAACTCACCATCCCCCGCTCCACCCAGCCTACCATCCCGCCTCCCAAAACCCAACTCCACCATCGCCCCCTCCCCCCACCCCACCATACCCCCAACCCCCACCCCATCCCCCCTCTCCCCACCCCACCATCAGTCCCACACCCCACACCACATTCCTCCCCCTCCACCCACCCCACCATCCCCCCTCCCAACCCCCAACCCGGCATACCCCCCTTTCCCCCACCCCATCACCCCCCACCCCACCAAACCCACCAACTGTTGAGCACTGACAGCTCACATCTTCCGCAACTGGGTGTGTGGATTGAATTCTACTCGACACCTTGTGCTTGAAGTGCCCTGCCCATTGCCCACACCTCCCTCCTCAGAAGATGGCAACTCCTCTCCCGGCTGCTCGGAGTTTTCCTCGCTCCCCCTCTGTGCCTGGCCCGATTGCAACGATAAGATTGTGGATTTGTTTTTGAACCGTGCCGGCTAGGTCGACCGGACCCTCATCCCCATGCCCCGATCCTTGAGGCTGTCCTCCCAAGTTGGCCCATCCTTTCCAGGTGAATCTCTGCGAAACTCGGCAGAATTTCTCAAGGACTGCAGCAGTCCAAGAAGGCAGCTCACCCCCACCTTCTCAAGGTGGGGCAACTGGGGATAGGGACAATAAATGCTGGGCCCAGCCAGCGACACCCACATCCCACAAATGAATGAAAAAGAATGCATTTTTTTCTCCAAGGAGAGAGAGGCTCAGAGGGGAATATTCCCTCCCCTCCTCTCAGATTTCCTTATCTAGGATGCCCTCAATCCCCAGGAATTTCCCACAAGGACGCGGAGGGTGCCTGGCCCAGGCATTTGGATGTGGGCCCCCAGATTCTAAGGCTGGCCTGCTCACAGAGGGAGTGAAACCAGGAGTCACCCATCCCAAGCACCTGTGTGTGAAGTGTAAAAGAATGGAAGAAGATCAAGAAAAAATCAGCTGGACTTTTGTCATGAGAGCCGGAAAATACTTCCAGGGAAAAGTTTTGTCTTACTCCTCCCTCCAATGGCTCAGAGAGGGGACTGTGTCGAGGCCATTCAGTCCCTCTGGTCAGTTCCGCCATTCAATGGGATCATGGGGGCTGAGCTCCATCTACCTGCCTTGGGCCCATATCCCTGAGCAATCATGTATCTCTCTCAGATAACAAAGTGTGAGGCTGGATGAGCACAGCAGGCCAAGCAGCATCTCAGGAGCACAAAAGCTGACGGTTCGAGCCTAGACCCCTCTGATGAAGGGTCTAGGCCCGAAACGTCAGCTTTTGTGCTCCTGAGATGCTGCTTGGCCTGCTGTGTTCATCCAGCCTCACATTTTATTATCTTGGATTCTCCAGCATCTGCAGTTCCCATTATGTTTCATGTATCTCTCTCAGATTTCAACTCAGCAACAGATCCAGACGCTGTTTGAGGAAGGGAGCTCCAGACCTCATCTGCGCTTTGCATGCAGAAATTCTCCCAAACGTCTCAAATGAATAGCCTGTCCCTTGCTCTCAGAGTCTGCCCCTATTTCTAAAATTCTCAACTGATGGCAAACTATTTACCTTTATCTAGTCTCTGTCTCTCTCTGCTGAATGTTTCCGATAGCAAATTTCTTACCACAACTTGCTTCTGACCGATTGACACATCTCATGTTCTGTTCCGCGAATCTATTTAATTGCTGACGAATAAACTTTGAACAAGATCAGCTCTGTTCTTACTTTCAAGATCAAAATTTTGACTGGTGAATCATGATTTGCAAATTAGTTCATCAGGGACAAACTCGCTTCCATGTCTCATGGGAAAATTCCTTGGGATTGAGGGCATCGAGATAAGGGAATCTGACGGGAGGGGAGGGAATATTCCCCACTGAGCCTCTCTCTCCTTGGAGAAAACATGCATTCTTTTTCATTCATTTGTGGGATGTGGGTGTCTCTGGTTGGGTCCAGCATTTATTGGCCCCATCCCCTGTTGCCCACCTGGAGAAGGTTGGGGTGAGCCGCTGCATTTCCCATGTGCTGTGGGTTGACCCACAATGTCCCTTTGGGAGGGAATTCCAGGATTTCGACCCAGCGACACTGAAGGAACGGTGATATATTCCCAAGTCAGGATGAGGAGTGGAGGGGAACTTGCAGGGGGCTTGTGTTCCCATGTATCTGCTGCCCCTTGTCCGTCTGGATGGAAGTGGGTCGTGGGTTTGGAAGGTGCTGCCTGAGGGTCTTCGGTGAGTTTCTGCAGCGCGTCTTGTAGATGGTACACACTGCTGCGACTGAGCGTCGGTGGGGGGAGGGAGTGGGATGTTTGTGGATGTGGGGCCAATCGAGCGGGGGCTGCTCTGTCCTGGATGGTGTTGAGCGTCTTGTTGGGGCTGCCCCCATCCAGGGGCAAGTGGGGAGTATCCCATCCCCCTCCTGACTTGTACCTTGTCGATGGTGGGACAGGCTCTGGGGGGAGTTGCGGGGGGGGGGGGGGTGCGGGAGTACAAACGAACCTTCATGACTGACCCTATCGTCACCGCAGCCGACCACCTCATGACCCCAAGATGGATGTGAGATTATTTGACAACCTGATGCTGAAGAATACAGACAGGAATGAGGCCAAGAAGCGCATAAAATGGGATGATGTGTTAGAAGGGACTAACAGCCTAGCAGCTGGTTGAAATATGACAAAAAGATGTGGCCCCAGCGGAATTCTAAGACAATGCGGTGGCCATTTTGCGCACAGCAAGATCCCACAAATGGCATGGCAATTGCGACTCTGATGCTAGTAATGTTGGAAGGGCAATGAAACATTGGCCCTGACAGTCTGTACTAGCAGCCCTCAGTCTATCGTTTAAATAAGGCCCGCGGGACTGAAGGGGAAGGGTTGGTGGCAGGGAGTGGCGGGGGGAAGCGGGTTTTTGGATGTAAATTTCCTCAGCGCTGACCCTCCGACAGTGCCTGCTCCGTCAGCACTGACCCTCCGACAGTGCCCACTCCCTCAGCTCTGACCCTCCGACAGTGCCCGCTCCCTCAGCACTGACCCTCCGACAGTGCCCACACCCTCAGCTCTGACCCTCCGACAGTGCCCACTCCCTCAGCACTGACCCTCCAACAGTGCCCACTCCCTCAGCACTGACCCTCCGACAGTGCCCGCTCCCTCAGCACTGACCCTCTGACACTGCCTGCTCCGTCAGCACTGACCCTCCGACAGTGCCCACTCCCTCAGCACTGACCCTCCGACAGTGCCCGCTCCGTCAGCACTAACCCTCCGACAGCGCCCACTCCCTCAGCACTGACCCTCCGACAGTGCCCGCTCCGTCAGCACTGACCCTCCGACAGTGCCCACTCCCTCAGCACAGACCCTCCGACAGTGCCCGCTCCCTCAGCACTGGCCCTCTGACAGTGCCTGCTCCGTCAGCACTGACCCTCCGACAGCGCCCACTCCCTCAGCACTGACCCTCCGACAGTGCCCGTTCCCTCAGCACTGACCCTCCAACAGCGCCCACTCCCTCAGCACTGACCCTCCGACAGTGCGGCGCTCCCTCAGCACTGACCCTCCGACAGTGCCTGCTCCCTCAGCACTGACCCTCCGACAGTGCGGCGCTCCCTCAGCACTGACCCTCCGACTGTGCCTGCTCCCTCAGCACTGACCCTCGGACAGTGTGGCACTCCCTCAGCACTGACCCTCCGACAGTGCGGCACTCCCTCAGCACTGACCCTCCGACAGTGCCCGCTCCCTCAGCACTGACCCTCCGACAGTGCCCGCTCCCTCAGCACTGACCCTCCGACAGTGCCTACTCCGTCAGCACTGACCCTCCGACAGTGCCCACTCCCTCAGCACTGACCCTCCGACACTGCCCGCTCCCTCAGCACTGACCCTCTGACAGCGCCCACTCCCCCAGCACTGACCCTCTGACAGTGCCCACTCCCTCAGTACTGACCCTCCGACTGTGCCTGCTCCCTCAGCACTGACCCTCCGACAGTGCCCGCTCTGTCAGCACTGACCCTCCGACAGTGCCCACTCCCTCAGCACTGACCCTCCGACACTGCCCGCTCCCTCAGCACTGACCCTCTGACAGCACCCACTCCCCCAGCACTGACCCTCCGACAGTGCCCACTCCCTCAGCACTGACCCTCTGACAGTGCCTGCTCCCTCAGCACTGACCCTCTGACAGTGCCCGCTCCCTCAGCACTGACCCTCCGACAGTGCCCACTCCCTCAGCACTGACCCTCTGACAGTGCCCGCTCCCTCAGCACTGACCCTCCGACAGTGCCTGCTCCCTCAGCACTGACTGAGAGAAATGTGCAAACTGTACAGAGACAGTCGCCCGAGGGTGGAATCGAACCTGGGACCCTCGCGCTGTGAGGCTGCAGTGCTAAACACTGAGCCACTGTGCCACCCCGACAACGTTGCTTCACGCTCATCATCAGAGTCTTAATTCCAGATTTTTTCAGATTTCAACTCAGGTCCTGGATAAACACTCTACCTGTAGGGCATTGCTTCCCTGTCTCGGTGTGGGTGTGTGTCTGGGGGTGTTTCTGGATCAGTGTGTCAGTCTGTACCTGTCTGCCAGTTTGCGTCAGGATCACTGTCTGGGTCTGTATGTTTGTTTGTGGCTGTATCTATGTGTGGGTCTGTGTGTAGGTGTGTGTGTGGGTCTGTGTGTGGGTCTGTGTGTAGGCCTGTGTGTGTGTCTGTGTGTGGATTTGTGCATGGGTCTGTGTGTGGGTCTGTGTGTGGGTCTGTGTGTAGGTTTGTGTGTGTGTCTGTGTGTGGATTTGTGCATGGGTCTGTGTGTGGATTTGTGTGTGGGTCTGTGTGTAGGCGTGTGAGTGTGGGTCTGTGTGTGGGTCTGTGTGTAGGTTTGTGTGTGGGTCTGTGTGTGGATTTGTGCATGGGTCTGTGTGTGGATTTGTGTGTGGGTCTGTGTGTGGGTCTGTGTGTAGGTTTGTGTGTGTGTCTGTGTGTGGATTTGTGCGTGGGTCGGTATCTGGGTCTGTGCGTGAGCCTCTGTCTCGGTTTGTGTCAGGGGTTGTGCAAAGGTTTTTGCCTGGGTTCAGATCGAGGATTGTGTGTAGTTTTGTGCCTCGGTTTGTGTGTGGGTCTGTGCCTTGATCTGTGTCGAGGATTGTATGTAGATTTGTGTGTGGGACTGTGTGTGGGTCTGTGTCTAGGGTTGTGTGTAGGTCTGTGTGTGGGCCTGTATCTATGATTGTGTGTGGGTCTGTGTCTAGGGTTGTGTGTAGGTCTGTGTGTGGGCCTGTATCTATGATTGTGTGTGGGTCTGTGTCTAGGGTTGTGTGTGGGTCTGTGTGTGGGCCTGTATCTATGATTGTGTGTGGGTCTGTGTCTAGGATTGTGTGTAGGGTTTGTTTTTGGGTCTGTGCCTGGGTCTGCATCGAGGGCTGTATATCAGTTTTGTGTGTGGGTCCGTGTCTGTATCTCGGATTGTGTCGAGGTCTGTCTGTGGGTCTGTGCCTGGGTCACTGTCTAGGATGTGTGTAGGTTTGCGCTTGGGTCTGTGTCTGTGTCTAGGATTGTGTCACGGTCTGTGTGTGGGTCTGTGCCTGTGCCTCGGATTGTGTGTGGGTTTGTGTGTGGGCCTGTGCCTGGGACTGTGTCTAGGGTTGTGTGTGGGTTTGTGTGTGGTCCTGTGTCTAGGGGTGTGTGTCGGTTTGTGTATGGGCCTGTGTTTTGGATTGGGCCCTGGGTCAGTTTCTGTCGAGCAGCGTGGGTGGACTTGATCTCTTGAGAAAGGGGAAGGGGGGGATTTGAAACAGTGAAATGGAAAGTTTTTGAAGCTGAAATCCTGTTGTCAGCCCTGGAGGAAGTGAGCAGTTTGACAGGGATCAGCTTGTCGTGCTGAGTTAAATGGGAATGGAGAGAGGACCTCATCACGAGGGCGCAGATAGGAAATGTTCGCATTAACCCTGTGACGAGGAAAGAGGCATTTCGTTGTGATGCAATCCCAGGAATGGAAATTTCAATCTTTTGTGCGAGGGCACGTATTGTGAAGCCCGACGGGTTAATTCGCCTTCCTGGGGATTTCAAACAAACAAACACTAGCCCACTTTTTGCAGCAGGATTTATAGGCAACGCTGGCCGGGATTTTGGGTGGCAGGGGTGTTGGTGGGAGCGTTATAGTGAGTTGGCACTATGTTTCACAAGGCTGGACATGAGCCATGTGTACTCGCGTTTGTGGTTAGATGAGGACTCCCAGCAGTCTGTTTCCAATTAATACCCACAAGGGTTTGCGTGTATACACATACACATTCAGAATTATCTATAGAGCGAGAACATTTCGCAAGGTCTACTCCAGTTCGTCATTTATCTAGATGACGCGCTAACAAAAGGGAAGACTGATAAGGAACACTTAGAGAGCTTGGACGTAGTTCTTAGATGTTTCTCCCAGGCAGCCATATGCCTTTGAAGGGAAACAGGTCTGTTCCAGGCATCCCAAGTGACCTAGAGATAATGGGAACTGCAGATGCTGGAGAATCCAAGATAACACAGTGTGGAGCTGGATGAACACAGCAGGCCAAGCAGCATCTCAGGAGCACAAAAGCTGATGTTTTGGGCCTAGACCCCTCTCTGATGAAAAGGGTCTAGGCCCGAAACGTCAGCTTTTGTGCTCCTAGGATGTTGCTTAGCCTGCTGTGTTCATCCAGCTCCACACTTTGTTACCCCAAGTGACCTACTTGGGTTACAGAGTTGACAAACCGGGTTACACCTGTTTAGAGATGAAGTGAGGACGATCAAAGGTGCCCTGGCTCCTATGTCTGTGCTGGAGCTTAGGCCTTTCCTTGGGCTGGTGAATTATGACTGAAAACTCCATCCTGGCACCTTTGCACCAACTCCTTAAAAAAGGATATGCCTTGGAAGTTATTGCGTAGCCAAGCCGTAACCTTCAGGGAAGTGAAGAAACAGCTGTCATCCTCTAAGGTGTTGGCACACGAGGGTATCAAGTGGCATTTGGTACTGACATGCAATACTTCCCCGCACAGCATCGGCATGGTACTGGCTCATAGGGGGTCAAATGGAGAGGAGCATCCATTAGTGCGTGGGGTCGAGGACTTTGGCGAATGCAGATACACCCAGATCGTGAAGAAACGTTTGGAGGCAGGAAGTTCCACCGATACCTTTGAGGACATAAATTTACAATGTTGCAGACCACAAATCCCTGTAAGGTCTGCTGAAAGAGGGCAAGGCAGGGCCACCCACAGCTTCAGGCTGAACTCGGTGCTGGGCTCTAACACTATGCGCATATGATCACGAGTTAGAACACCCATCCAGGAGGCCAATGTGGATGCACTGAGCTGCCTCCCGCTGGGAGATACACCACCGATGGACCAGCACTGGAAGAGATTGTAATGGTTTTAAATTTTCTGTCATCCTTCCACTCACAGCTGACAATACTAGACTTTAGATGCAGGAAGATCCGATCCTGGCAAAACTGAATCAGCTGGTGATCGTGGAGAAACCAAAGGGCCATCACAACCAGAACTGAGACATTTTTGGATGCAGAGAGACACCAGAGGCAGATTATTATGGGGAGCAAGAGTGGTTGTCCCGAGCAAAGGACACTACCAGATACTGGCTGAACTCCACCAGGGTTTTCGAGGGGTCTCCACAATGAAGATTTATGTCCATTGGCCAGGACTGGATGGTGACATAGCCGCTTTGGTGGGGCAGTGCCCAGAGTGCCATCAAGGACAGACATTACTGGCAGCAGCTGCCCCGCACTTGTAGGAATAGACCCGGGACTCAGCTACACATTGTGCATGCAGGTCCATTCCTGGGCTCAACGTTCCTGGTCATCGTGGGCACCCACTCAAAGTGGCTGGATGCACCTGGAGTTCTTTTGTCAAACGCGGAGATGAGGATCGCATGGATCTTTTCCGGGTTAAATCTGATGAACAGCCATCTCGAGTCAAAACATTAGCTTGCTCTCTCCGGCCATGAATGTTGCCTGGCCCACTGGGATCTCTCGCAATTCTTGTTTTCAGTAAATCTGAGCTTCGCATTGGAGAGGGTGAAATGATATTCGAAACACCGAGAAAATTGCAGGATATTTGCAGGGTGAAAGCAGGCCATTCCGCCCACACTGACCCTGCAGAGGGCATCCTGCTCTGACTCTGCTGTTGTAACTCAGCATTTCCCATGTCAAACACACACATCCCTGGGCACGAGAGTACAGCTGACCCACCCTAACCTGGACATCTTTAGACTGTGGGAGAAAACCCACGCAGACACTGGGAGAACGTGAAAGCTCCACACGGACGGTTGCCTGAGGGTGGGATTGAACCTGGGTCCCTGACGCCATCAGGTGCTTACCACTGAGCCACCGTGCCGCCCTAGTAGAGTTGATGAGAGATAATAAAGTGTGAGGCTGGATGAACACAGCAGGCCCAGCAGCATCTCAGGAGCACAAAAGCTGACGTTTCGGGCCTAGACCCTTCATCAGAGAGGGGGATGGGGGGAGGGTTCTGGAATGAATAGGGAGAGAGGGGGAGGCGGACCGAAGATGGAGAGTAAAGAAGATAAGTGGAGAGGAGAGTATAGGTGGGGAGGTAGGGAGGGGTAGGTCAGTCCAGGGAAGACGGACAGGTCAAGGAGGTGGGATGAGGTTAGTAGGTAGCTGGGGGTGCGGCTTGGGGTGGGAGGAAGGGATGGGTGAGAGGAAGAACAGGTTAGGGAGGCAGAGACAGGTTGGACTGGTTTTGGGATGCAGTGGGTGGGGGGGAGGAGCTGGGCTGGTTGTGTGGTGCAGTGGGGGGAGGGGACGAATTGGGCTGGTTGAGGGATGCAGTGGGGGAAGGGGAGATTTTGAAACTGGTGAAGTCCACATTGATACCATATGGCTGCAGGGTTCCCAGGCGGAATATGAGTTGCTGTTCCTGCAACCTTCGGGTGGCATCATTGTGGCACTGCAGGAGGCCCATGATGGACATGTCATCTGAAGAATGGGAGGGGGAGTGGAAATGGTTTGCGACTGGGAGGTGCAGTTGTTTGTTGCGAACTGAGCGGAGGTTGGTGAGAGAGTTGGTTTGCTCCAGGAGACAAAGTTTGGTGCAGGAACCACAGGAACGGTCCTGCGTGGGGAAGAGACCTGGCCAATGCGAGGTCAGTTCCCGAGGTCCGAGTAGGGCTGATGGCCCTGAATAAGTACACAGATAACATGGATGGTGAAAATTTGTAAATCGTGGAGGAGCAAATTGTGCCTGGCTCCTCGGAAGCCTTTCCAACTATTCGGCAACTCGTGGGTTCTCCATTTCCGTCAAGCATTGAAAATACTTTGGAATTGGAGGTGGACATGGCCGCTGTCACTGCCTCTGCTCCCTGAAGAGGAGAATGAATTTCTTCTGAGATGTGCTGGGTACAAGAGGCGAGCTCCTGTGCATTACATGTATCAGAGGCAGAGTTGCAGGCACCTGATCTACTGCTAAAATGCCCCAGAAGGAACTACCAAAAAAGAAGACTGGTCTACATCCTCAGACATAGAGGGGGAGGGGTTTAGTAATTGTAACAAGGTCAGTCATGTGGACGTCCTCTATCCACTACACCCCCTCCCTATCTCTGTAACCCCCTCCAGCCCCTACACCCCCTCCCTATCTCTGTAACCCCCTCCAGCCCCTACACCCCCTCCCTATCTCTGTAACCCCCTCCAGCCCCTACACCCCCTCCCTATCTCTGTAACCCCCTCCAGCCCCGACACCCCCTCCCTATCTCTGTAACCACCTCCATCCCCTACACCCCCTCCCTATCTCTATGACCTCCTGATTGAGCCTGTTCACCTGGTGCAATCAGGGAGCCCTGGCTGATAGTCATGGGAGGGTCTGAGGTCCAGCTCACTCTGAGGGAGGTGGGTCAAGACGCTCCTATGTAAATGAAGGGTGACAGTGAGGAGTTATTTCCCTCTCCTGGTCAGGGAGTCCTGTTTCATGTGAGTCTCTCTCTCTCTCTCTGTCAGGCATCCCTCTGGTGAGAGCTTTCTGAGAAACGGATCACCGAGGCAGACTTTCGAACACAGCAAAGTGGAAATACTCTGTGGCCATGCTCCCTTTGCAAATGGGGAAGTGACGCTGGCTCTGTGCCTCTGTCTGACTGTTCTTGCCAGTTTTAGAGGCGTGCTGTCTGCATTGCTCAACGTGCGTCCCCATCGTCGTCACAGCTGAGGGCGGGGTGGACGGGGTGACACCAGGGGCTGACGTCACGCTGGATCTGGGTGGATGATCTCAGCAGGGGGTGGGGGGGGGGGATTGGGTATCTACCACCCTGCTGATCTCTTAAGGTTAGGGGTGACTGAGAGGGTCGGGCGTGGGCAAGGGTTTAAAATGCCCGAGGGACGAAGGAGCAGCAATTAATGGGGGAAATGGGACAAGCGCCATAAAAACAGTGGGGGAGAGGGGTTAGAGGGGTGGGGGGGGGGCAAAATAGAGAGGGGAAACAGGAGCGGGGTGGAGGTAACTGTAGAGAGGCTATGGAAGAGAGACCAAGACCGTGTGGGATGGATCAAGGAGCCAGGGTGAGGGTGTTAGTGGTCGTGACAAGGAGATGGGACCTGGGGGGATGGGAGGGGGTACAGGGAGGAGGGGGGTGTGAGCCAAGGTTTGCTGACACACCCCAAAACACAGATGGCACTTCACAGTCAATCTCATTGCTGTGGGCCTGGAGTCACGTGTTGGACCAGGCTCGGGGAATCGACGGAAGACTGCGGTCCTAAACGAAAGTGACCATTCCGTCCCCTCCCAATCCAGCATTCCTCCTTTCCAACACTGCAACATCATTCACCTTAACTCAGTGGGAAGTAGTCCCGCAATCCCACCCCCAGTAGCCCCTACACTTCCTCCCTATTTCTGTAACCCCCTCCAGCTCCTACACCCCTCCCTATCTCTGTAGCCCCCTCCATCCCCTACACCCCCTCCCTATCTCTGTAACCCCCTCCAGCCCCTACTCCCTCTCCCTACCTCTGTAAGCCCCTCCAGCCCCTACACCCCCTCCCTATCTCTGTAACCCCCTCCAGCCCCTGCACCCCCTCCCTATCTCTGTAACCCCCTCCAGCCCCTACACCCCCTCCCTATCTATGTAACCCCCTCCAGCCCCTGCACCCCCTCCCTATCTCTGTAACCCCCTCCAGCCCCTACACCCCCTCCCTATCTCTGTAACCCCCTCCAGCCCCAACACCCCCTCCCTATCGCTGTAACCCCCTCCAGCCCCTACACCCCCTCCCTATCTCTGTAACCCCCTCCAGCCCCTACAACCCTCCCTATCTCTGTAACCCCCTCCAGCCCCAACACCCCCTCCCTATCTCTGTAACCCCCTCCAGCCCCTACAACCCTCCCTATCTCTGTAACCCCCTCCAGCCCCTACACCCCTCCCTACCTCTGTAACCCCCTCCAGCCCCTACAACGCTGCCTATCTCTGTAACCCCCTCCAGCCCCTACACCCCCTCCCTATCTCTGTAACCCCCTCCAGCCCCAACACCCCCTCCCTATCTCTGTAACCCCCTCCAGCCCCTACACCCCCTCCCCATCTGTGTAACCCCCTCCAGCCCCTACACCCCTCCCTATCTCTGTAACCCCCTCCAGCCCCTACACTCATCGAATTACTGTTGTAAACATGAAATGGTGCTTTATGGGTGCACTGGCTGCGTTTGTGTCTGTGGGGAGGGATGCTGGGCGAAAACATGGGTCCCACACAGAGTCCAGGACATCTCTGGGAAGGGTCACTGAGCTCCAGTATTATACTGTGTATCTCTCTCTGACACAGACTCCGCCAGACCACCTGAGATCACCCACCTCTCCAGCACACATGTTAGGCATGGAGTAAATCTCCCTGTGACTCTTTCACACTCTTCGTAAAGCTTGCTCTACACTTTGAAAGAAAAAAGTTAACCTACTGCAGAAGTTAGTCTCCCTCTACACTGTCCCCCTATCAAACACTCCCTCGACAGGGACAGCACAGGGTTAGAGACAGAGTAAAGCTCCCTCTACACTGTCCTCTTTGGACAGGCACAGGATGGGTTTAGATACAGAGTGAAGCTCTCTCTACACTGTCCCCCATCAAACACTCCCAGGGACAGGGACAGCATAGGGTTAGATACAGAGTGAAGCTCTCTCTACACTGTCCCCCAGCAAACCCTCCCAGGGACAGGGACAGGGACAGCACGGGGCCCTCTTGGTGCTGCTGGCTCTCGTTGACCTATCTCCCACGCACCCACGGAAACGATCTAACTTCTCTCGCTCTCTGTTCCCTTTTCTCCTGACCTTAAAGTTCTGTCTGAGAAAGAACAGAGACACCGTCTCTCGCCACAACCTCCCAGTCCACTCCCCTGCCGCTCCCCGAAATTACAAGTCACCATTTTAGAATTTCTGCCTCAGGAAGTGGGAACCTGTGACATTTGGTCAGAATAATAATACATCTCATCAAGTTCTATTACACCGAGATCCCAAAAACTATGCTGCTGGTTCTATATGACCCTTAGCCTATGCTACCCAGCAAAACCAATCCCAGCAGCTGACACTGTTGAGCTGTACAGCCCGGGAACAGACCCTTCGGCCCAACTCGTCCTTGCTGACCACATTCCCAAACTAAATTAGTTAGCATTTGGCCCATATCCCTCCAAACACTTCCTATCCATGTACCCAACTTTTAAATGCTGTAATTGTACCAGCCCCCACCACTTCCTCTGGCAGCTCATTCCATACACACACCACCCTCTGTGTGAAAATGTTGTTCCTTAGATCTCTTTTAAGTCTTTCCTCTCTCACCTCAAACTTATGCCCCACTAGTTTTGGACTCCCCTACTTCGGAGATAAAGACCATAACTGGTTTCCCTCTAAATGCCCTTCATGATTTTACAATGTCAACCCTCAGCCTCCGACGCTCCAGGGAAAATAGCCCCAGCCCATCCAGCCCCTCCCTATAGTTCTTCCTTTCGTTCCCAGCAACTGGTGAATCCTGGTGAATATTTTCTGCGCCATTTCATGTTGAACAAGCCCTGAATTTAGAAATTGAGAATTGAAAGCTGGTTGAGTTTCATAAATGCCTTTTAGGGAAGGAAATCTTTGTTGAGGCCGATTCCAAATCTGGCCCCTAAGTCATTTCACACAACAACTGAAGGTGTTTAGCTCTGAAAGAGTCCAGCCAGGTCTGCAGTTCAGTGGCAATTAATGATTGCGATAAGTGCCAGCCGTGCCAAACACGGCAAATGGGGAAAAAGAACCAAAGTCCAAAGTAAAAATTCCACACTGTTATTGCCGCACTGTCGGAGGGTCAGTGCTGAAGGAGCGCCGTACTGTCGGAGGGTCAGTGCTGAGGGAGTGGGCACAGTCGGAGGGTCAGTGCTGAGGGAGTGGGCACTGTCGGAAGGTCAGTGCTGAGGGAGCGCTGCACTGTCGGAGGGTCAGTGCTGAGGGAGCGGGCACTGTCGGAGGGTCAGTGCTGAGGGAGCGCCGCACTGTCGGAGGGTCAGTGCTGAGGGAGTGGGCACTGTCGGAGGGTCAGTGCTGAGGGAGTGGGCACTGTCAGAGGGTCAGTGCTGAGGGTGCGGGCACTGTCGGAGGGTCAGTGCTGAGGGAGCGGGCACTGTCAGAGGGTCAGTACAGAGCGAATGGGCACTGTCGGAGGGTCAGTGCTGAGGGTACGGGCACTGTCGGAGGATCAGTGCTGAGGGAGCGGGCACTGTCAGAGGGTCAGTGCAGAGCGAATGGGCACTGTCGGAGGGTCAGTGCTGACGGAGTGGGCACTGTTGGAGGGTCAGTGCTGAGGGAGCGGGCACTGTCGGAGGGTCAGTGCTGAGGGAGCGGTCACTTTCAGAGGGTCAGTGCTGAGGCACTGTCAGAGGGTCAGTGCTGAGGGTGCGAGCACTGTCGGAGGGTCAGTGCTGAGGGAGTGGGCACTGTCAGAGTGTCAGTGCTGAGGGAGTGGGCACTGTTGGAGGGTCAGAGCTGAGGGAGCGGGCACTGTTGGAGGGTCAGTACTGAGGGAGCGGGCACTTTCGGAGGGTCAGTGCTGAGGGAGTGGGCACTGTCGGAGGGTCAGTGCTGAGGGAGTGGGCACTGTCAGAGGGTCAGTGCTGAGGGAGTTCTACATGTCGGAAGGTCAGTGCTGAGGGAGCACCGCACTGTCGGAGGGTCAGTGCTGAGGGAGCGGGCACTGTTGGAGGGTCAGAACTGAGGGAGCGGGCACTGTCGGAGGTTCAGTGCTCAGGGAGTGGGCACTGTCAGAGTGTCAGTGCTGAGGGAGTGGGCACTGTTGGAGAGTCAGTGCTGAGGGAATGGGTACTGTCAGAGGGTCAGTGCTGAGGGAGCGGGCACTGTTGCAGGTTCAGTGCTGAGGGAGTGGGCACTCTCAGAGGGTCAGTGCTGAGGGAGCTGGCACTGTTGGAGGGTCAGTGCTGAGGGAGTGGGCACTGTCAGAGAATCAGTGCTGCGGGAGTGGGCACTGTTGGAGGGTCAGTGCTGAGGGAACGCCGCTCTGTCGGAGGGTCAGTGCTGAGGGAGTGCCACACTGTTGGAGGGTCAGTGCTGAGGGAGCGGGCACTGTCGGAAGGTCAGTGCTGAGGGAGTGGGCACTGTTGGAGGGTCAGTGCTGACGGAGCGCAGCACTGTCGGAGGGTCAGTGCTGAGGGAACTCCGCACTGTCAGAGGGTCAGTGCTGAGGGAGCGGGCACTGTTGGAGGGTCAGTGCTGAGAGAGCGCAGCACTGTCGGAGGGTCAGTGCTGTGGGAGTGGGCACTGGCAGAGGGTCAGTGCTGAGGGAGCGGGCACTGTTGGAAGGTCAGTGCTGAGGGAGCGGGCACTGTTGAAGGGTCAGTGCTGAGGGAGCGGGCACTGTCTGAGGGTCAGTGCTGAGGGAGCACTGCACTGTTGGAGGGTCAGAGCTGAGTGAGTGGGCACTGTCGGAGGGTCAGTGCTGAGGGAGCGGGCAGTGTCGGAGGGTCAGTGCTAAGGGAATGGGCACTGTCGGAGGGTCAGTGCTGAGGGAGTGGGCACTGTCGGAGGGTCAGTGCTGAGGGAGTGGGCACTGTCGGAGGGTCTATGCTGAGGGAGGGCCGGCTACGGCCAAAATATCGAATGGCTCAAAGGCAGAGTTTGATTCAGCTTTTCAGGCCAAACCGTTCAAAGTGTCCCTGCGGAGAATTGGGGAAGTCAGGACTGAATTGAATGATCAACCATGATCATAATGAATGATGGAGCATGCTCGAAGGGCTGAATGTCCTCCTCCAGCTCCTATCTCCCAAGTTGCCATGTTTTGTATGTTTCATTGACCTGTGTCCCTGTGAGTGACACATCCCAGAGATACTATGTGGAGGAACGGTGGGGTTACGAGCTCACTGGTGTGTCAGGCTGGGGTGTGTCCGTGGGAGGTTTTTTCTTCTGGAGATCTGCAGACAATATTCAAACCCCTGCCTACTTCTGCAAAGAAGAAAATGTATTTGGGTCTTATAGGTGGGATCCTGCTGTGCCCTTTTTGTTTGCCACGCTTCCTGACTGTCCTGTGGAGTGATTAATTGTCTGGAATTGGAGGGATTTGGAGCATAATAGGAAGGGCACTTGACTTCATCTGTACAAAGGTCTGGTGAGACTACACCTGGAGTACTGTGAGCAGCTTTGGTCCCTATTTTACAAAAGGTATCATTTCATTGGAGGCACTTCAGAGAAGGTTCACCCCGGATGGTCCTAGGATGGAGGGATCATCTGAGGAGGAAAGGTGAAATGGGTTGGGTTTCTACACTCTGCAGTTTAGCAGAACGAGAGGCAATTTCATCGAAATATATCTCGATAAATCAGGTCTGGACCAGACCTGAAATGTCAGCTTTCCTGCTCCTCTGATGCTGCCTGGCCTGCTGCTTTCATCCAGCTCTCCACCTTGTTATCTCAGCTTCTCCAGCATCTGCAGTTCATACCATCTCTCGATCAATGTGAACCCATCTTTGGGCCACATGGAGGAAATTTCAAGGGGGTGAAAGGAGACGTTCAGCAAAATCCCACGAACCTAGCGAATGTCAGGAAGCCTCTCAGTGCTGAACTAGCAGATGAAAATCTCCAGGAGACCTCACTCTCTCTTCATTGAGGTCTCGCTCAGCTGAAACTGGGCAGTGAGCCAATTAGGCCGAAGTAAGATTCTGACTCCTATTATGGGTGTGCGAGGAATTCCTGCGGCACATGGCAGAACCGACTGTTTGTCTCTCGGTCAGGGATTTTTTTATTTTTTATTTGCGTTGTATTTGGGAATGTCCCTACCCGTAGGTTCCCTGTAAAGTTGAGCCAATCTGTCATTCTATGAATCCTGAGCCAGGATACACTTTTGCAAACTTGCTGGTCCGAGAGATCGGTCCCCGAGCAGCACGGCCCGAAAATCCACTCGAGGAACTGTTCAACCCCCACTTCAGTAATGGGCGGGCATGGGGTTACGCGAGACATTCACAATTCAGAGCTCCCCTGAGCGGCTCAGATACTGAGACACAATTGGGCACAGTGAACCACTGATTAACCCAGATCAGACCAAGCGATCTGGGCACAGAATTTTTAGTCCCCGTGCTCAGACGCAGCTCCCTACTGGAGAAGTCCCACAGTATCCCACAAGGTGCGTTGAGATTCTCATCCTCCACAGTACAAACTCTCCAGCTCATAGCACACTCGTCCGTCTGTTGGCCCTGAACAATCAGGTCGCACGCTGAGATTCAGATCTCTGCTTCGATAGGCCGCATAACCGTTTCCCTAAACAGACCATGTTAGCTTAGCCAACAAATAAAGCCTGGAAATTTTCACTGGCGCAGACATCGGGTGCAAACATTTAAACGCATTGTAAAGCTCCACGTAAAGTATTTTCGACTCTTAAGCAGAAAGTAAAGCTCACTCTACACTGTCCTCCCATCAAACACTCCCAGGGACAGGGACAGCACGGGGTTAGATAGAGAGTAAAACTTCCTCTACACTGTCCCCCCTCAAACACTCCCAGCACAGGAGCATTATGGGGTTAGATACAGGGTGAAGCTACCTCTACACTGTCCCTCATCACACACTACCAGCACAGGGACATTATGGGATTAGCTACAGGGTGAAGCTACCTCTACACTGTCCCTCATCACACACTACCAGCACAGGGACATTACGGGGTTAGATACAGGGTGAAGCTCCCTCTACACAGTTCCCCATCAAACACTCCGAGGACAGAGACAGCACGGGGTTAGATACACAGTAAAGCTGCCTCTACACCGTATCTATCGTTGAAAGCATTTCTAACCCCATGCTGTTTTGCATTGGAACATTGCTGAGGGATTTCTGGATCTGACTCTTCTAGGAATGATAAATTCCCCAGCTCATTTATTGGCACAGCAATTGCATTGCCGCTTTAGCGCAAGGATAACTGTAGCCAAGGACTTTGAAATGAGAAAAAAAGGAGGCATACGTCAGGTTTAGGAAGACAGAACTATCAAAGAATACGGAGAAAGCTGGAATCAGCTGAAATACAGAGTTGGGAGAGCTCAGAGAATCCATGAAATTTCCTTGAAAAACAGGAGTTGGATAAAATCTCGAAGCATTTTCTCCGTATCTGTTGAGTGAGAGGTCGCTGAGGAAAGGGTGGGTCTGCTCAGAAACAAAGGAGGGAAATTATACATGGATGTCCAGGAAATTGGGGAAATTCTTAGTAAATATTTTACACTGGCATTCACAGAGCAGGACATGTTGATGGTGAGTCTCAGTGGGGAGACGTTGATATTCCAGGGCATGTTAATACAAAAATGTGGATAAAAACCGAAAGAACTGCAGATGCTGGAAATCAGGAACAGAAACAGAAGTTGCTAGAAAAGCTCAGCAGGTCTGGCAGCATCTGTGAAGGATAAAAAAATCAGAGGTCATGTTTCGTGTCCACTGACCCTTCCTCAGAACTGATGGTAGCTGGGAAAATGTTAGTAATCTGTCGTTACATGTTTCTGGTTCTTAGTCACTAACAACTATTCACTCTCCCAGCCAGATCACCATCAACTCCTTTGTCTGTCTAACTGCCCTTGTCTCTCTTCAAGCTCCATCCCTTATCCCATCATTTACTCTGTACCCCATCTACTTCCCTGTTTAAACCAACATTTTCCCAGCTACAGGTATAGCACAGCGTGGAGCTTTTGTAAGTGTGTAATCTCCCAAAGAAGGGCCCTCACCCCAAAACGTCAGCTTTCCTGCTCCTCTGATGCTGCTTGGCCTGCTGTGTTCCTCCAGGTCCACACCTTGTTATCTCTGACTCCATCATTGGCAGTTCTTGCTGTGTCTGATTTTCCCAGCTACCAGGAGCTCTGAGGAAGCGTCCCCAGACCCAAAATATTAACAATCAAGGTGGTGTTAGGTACGCTTGCCGTTATTGGTCAGTGCCTTGAGTAAAGGAGTTGGGAGGGTCATGTTGCATCTGCACAGGACATTGGTTAGGTCACTTTTGGAAAACTGCCTTCAATTCTGGTCTGCAAAGGTGCAGAGCTGGATGAACACAGCAGGCCAAGCAGCATCAGAGGAGCAGGAAAGCTGACCTGTCGGGCCTAGACCCTTCTTCAGAAATGGTCTTCAATTCTGGTCACCCCCATCCCAGGCCCCAAGATGACATTCCATATTAAGCAGAGGTTCACCTGCACATCTGCCAATGTGGTATACTGCATCCACTGTACCCGGTGTGGCATCCTCTACATTGGGGAAACCAAGCGGAGGCTTGGGGACCGCTTTGCAGTACACCTCCGCTCGGTTCGCAATAAACAACTGAACCTCCAGTCGCAAACCATTTCCACTCCCCCTCCCATTCTTTAGATGACATGTCCATCATGGGCCTCCTGCAGTGCCACAATGATGCCATCCGAAGGTTGCAGGAACAGCAACTCATATTCCGCTTGGGAACCCTGCAGCCCAATGGCATCAATGTGAACTTCACCAGCTTCAAAATCTCCCCTTCCCCCACCGCATCCCAAAACCAGCCCAGTTGGTCCCCTCCCCCCACTGCATCCCAAAACCAGCCCAGCTCATCCCCTCCACCCACTGCATCCCAAAGCCAGTCCAACCTGTTTCTGCCTCCCTAACCTGTTCTTCCTCTCACCCATCCCTTCCTCCCACCCCAAGCCGCACCTCCATCTCCTACCTACTAACCTCATCCCACCTCCTTGACCTGTCCATCTTCCCTGGACTGACCTATCCCCTCCCTACCTTCCCACCTATACTCTCCTCTCCACCTATCTTCTCTTCTCCATCTTCGGTCCGCCTCCCCCTCTCTCCCTATTTATTCCAGAATCCTCACCCCATCCCCCTCTCTAATGAAGGGTCTAGGCCCGAAACGTCAGCTTCTGTGTTCCTGAGATGCTGCTGGGCCTGCTGTGTTCATCCAGCCTCACATTTTATTATCTTCAATTCTGGTCTCCCTGCTATTGGAAGGATGTTGTTAAATTTGAAAGGGTTCAGCTAAGATTTAAGGATGTTGAAGGGTTTGAGCTACAGGGAAAGGCTAAATAGGCTGATGCTATTTTCCCTGGAGCATTGGAGGCTGAAGGATTACCTTATAGTCGTTTATAAAATAGTGAGGGGCGTGGATAGGGACTTAAGGAGTAGCCTGTTCAGGCAGACGGTGGTGCATGTATGGAATGAGCTGCCAGAGGATGTGATGGAATCCCATGTAATCTGGAATGAGCTGCGAAGTTGGATGCAGAACAGGTCTGGTGTTGGAAGACAGATTGAGGCAGCGGGAGAGCATTTTTCTGGCTGGAGATGTGCGACCAGTGGTGCTCGGCAGGGATCAGTGCTGGGGCCTCTGGTTGTTTGTAATATTTATATCGATGGTTTGGAGCAGAATGTAGGTGACACAATTAATGCGTCTGTGGATGGCACAAAGGTTGGGGAAGCTGTGAGGGTGATTGGGCAGAGGGGACGGCAGGATTTCGACGGGCTGGAGACGTCAGGTGGAGGAATAGCAGACGGAGTTTAGTCTGGGCAAAGGCCAGACGATGCATTTTGGAAGATGCAATGCAGGAGAGAAATGGACAGTAATACGGTGGGCAGCATCGACAGAGCGAGCAGGTCCACAGTACAAAGTCCAATCTCAAGTTGATAAGGGGCTCAAGGGGATTTGGCAGCCTTGTCTTCACCGGACAGGGTGTTTGGGTATGAAAATTGCCGAGCCATGTTGTAGGCAGGCTGTGTTGAATTTGAGTGAGACCACATTTGGAATATTGCCAGATTATCAGAAGTAGGTGGAGGCTTTGGTAAGGAGGCAGGAACGATTTACCAGGATGTTGTCTGGTACCGGGGGAGGGGGGGAGGGTGGTGGAGGGTGTTGGGGGCGCGATATTAGCTGTTTGAAGTGGTTGAACAAACCCTTTATGTTTCCACTTAAACTTTGAAGGATGGGGTTGGAGTGGGGCGTACAATCTGATCAAGAGGGATGGATAGTCAGAGTCTTTGATTCAGGACAGAGATGTCAGTTACCAGGGTCTAAGGTAGGTTCAAAGGAGATGTGAGAGGCAGATTTTTACACAGAGGCTCGTGGGTGCCCGGAACATGCGACCAGAGGACATGGTAGAGGTGGAAGGTTTAAGAGATGGTAGGAACTGCCGATGTTGGAGAATCTGAGATAACAAGGTGCAGAGCTGGATGAACGTGGCAGGCCAAGCGTCATCAGAGGAGCAGGAAAGCTGACGTTTCGGGCCTGGCTTCCGAAGAATGAAGAAGGCTCCAGACTGGAAACGTCAGCTTTCCTGCTCCTCTGATGCTGCTTGGCCTGCTGTGTTCATCCAGCTCCGCACAAAGTTTAAGAGATGACATATGAACAGGCAAGGAATAGAGAGGTACAGGCGCTGTGGACGCTAAAAAGGTTTTCAGTTCAGAAAGACAATGATGTGTTAGCACAGTCTTAGTGGGCCGAGTGGCCTGTTCCTTGTTCTAATAGTTATCCAGTCAATCAAATTGGAGATTTAGATCCCAGCCATGAACCTGGTGGTGCCTGGAAAATGAAATGACGCATGTGATCCAAAATGGCATCCTCCAGGAAGATGAGAAAAGCCAACATAGAAACCTCAGTCATTCCCAGTCCTCGCTGAGTGTAAAATCCCAGGCTGTTCCAGGCGAGCCAAGTCAGGAAAAGTCAGAAGCAATATTCGGATGGATTGCCCAAAGCTGATCTTCATTTCAAATGAACTCCTGGAAGAAGACATGCGTGTGTGAGAGAGAGAGGGAGAGACAAATGTTTAGGATGGGCTGGAGGGTGTTACAGGGATAGGAAGGGGGATTAGGGGCTGGAGGGGGTTACAGAGATAGGGAGGGGGTGTAGGGGCTGGAGAAGGGTTACAGGGATAGGGAGGGGGTGTAGGGGCTGAAGGGGGTTACAGAGATAGGGAGGGGGTGTAGGGGCTGGAGAGGGGTTACAGAGATAGGGAAAGGGTGTAGAGGCTGGAGGGAGTTACTGAGATAGGGAGGGGGTGTAGGGGCTGGAGGAGGTCACAGAGATAGGGAGGGGGTGTAGGAGCTGGAGGAGGTTACAGAGATTGTGAGGGAGTGTAGGGGCTGGAGGGGGTTACAGAGATGGGGAGGGGGTGTAGGAGCTGGAGGGGGTCACAGAGATGGGGAGGGGGTGTAGGGTTTGGAGGGAGTTACAGAGGTAGGGAGGGGGTGTAGGGGCCGTAGGGGGTTACAGAGATAGGGAGGGGGTGTAGGGGCTGGAGAGGGGTTACAGAGATAGGGAAAGGGTGTAGAGGCTGGAGGGAGTTACTGAGATAGGGAGGGGGTGTAGGGGCTGGAGGAGGTCACAGAGATAGGGAGGGGGTGTAGGAGCTGGAGGAGGTTACAGAGATTGTGAGGGAGTGTAGGGGCTGGAGGGGGTTACAGAGATGGGGAGGGGGTGTAGGGGCCGTAGGGGGTTACAGAGATAGGGAGGGGGTGTAGGGGCTGGAGGGGTTTACAGAGATATGGAGGGGGTGTAGGGGCTGGAGGGGGTTACAGAGATAGGGAGGGGGTGTAGGGGCTGGAGGAGGTTATAGAGATAGGGAGGGAGTGTAGGGGCTGGAGGGGGTTACAGAGATAGTGAGATAGCCAATAGCAGGAGTCGAACAGTAGGAGGATAATTTGACCCCTGAGCTTATTTCCTGCCTGGAAGCCAGTGGAATCAGTGAGTGATCGGTGGATCGTGAGTGCTCAAGATTCAGTCATGGGAAGGTGGGAGGGTTTGAACATCTTATCACTGTGGTGGGAAGGGGATGGGCCTATCCCCAGAGGCTAGGCACGAGGCCAGGCTGCCCTAAGAACTTTCTTTCTCTGGAATTTGACAGGGAGTATGTGAGTAATGTAAAATCCCAGCTGCCAGTGCCAGAATAGAACATAGAACACAGTACATAGAACATAGAACATAGAACGTAGAACGTAGAATTTAGAACATAGAACATAGAACATAGAACGTAGAACATAGAACATAGAACATAGAACATAGAACATAGAACAGTACAGCACAGTACAGGCCCTTCAGCCCACGATATTGTGCTGACCTATCATCCTACTAAGATCAATCTACACTGCATACCCTACATTTTACTATCCTCCATGTGCCTATCCAAGAGTCGCTTAAAGGTCTCTAAAGTATCTGATTCCATTACCACAGCCGGCAGCACATTCCACACACCCACCACCCTCTGTGTAAAGATCCTACCTCTGACGTCTCCCCTATACCTTCCTCCAATCACCTTAAAATTATGCCCCCTCATAACAGTCATTTCCACCCCGGGAAAAAGTCTCCAGCTATGCACTCGATCTATGCCTCTCATCACCTTGTAAACCTTTGTCAAGTCACCTCTCATCCTTCTTCACCCCAATGAGAAAAGCCCAAGCTCCTCAAACTTTCCTCATAAGACCTGCCCTCCAGGCCAAGCAGCATCCTGGTAAATCTCCTCTGCACCCTCTCTAAAGCTTCCATATCTTTCCGACAATGAGGTGACCAGAACTGAACACAATATTCCAAGTGTGATCTAACCAGAGTTTTATAGAGCTGCAGCATAACTCCACAGATCTTATACTCAATTCCCCTGCCATATCTCCGAGATCACTCACAAACCCTTGAAACGAGCAACATTTTGCCGACCTCATTGCCAATATGGCTGTACGCTGAACGCGAGAGCGTGACGATGGATCTGTAATGTGTGCGTGAGGCTTTGGTTGGGGAATAGGTTCTCATTGTATGCCTTGTTCACTCAATAGTAACTGTTTGTCTCTCACATTTGGAGCTCCGAGTTACTGTGGTTTCAACCATTAACCCACACGAACTCTTTTGGCGCTTTCATGGGCATTGGGAATGGCTGGTTCAACCCAGTATTTCTTGCCCCCGATTCCTAGTTGCCTCGCCCTGAGGAGGTGGGGGTGAGCTGGCTTCTTGAGCCGCTGCGGTCCCCATGTGCTGTGGGTTGACCCACAATGTCCCCTTAGGGAGGGAATTCCAGGATTCTGACCCAGCGACACTGAAGGAACGGCGATATATTCCCAAGTCAGGATGGGGAGTGGAGGGGAACTTGCAGGGGGCTGGTGTTCCCATGTATCTGCTGCCCCTTGTCGTTCTGGATGGAAGTGGGTCGTGGGTTTGGAAGATGCTGCCTGAGGATCTTTGGTGAATTTCTGCAACGCGTCTTGTAGATGGTACACACTGCTGCGACTGAGCGTCGGTGGGGGGAGGGAGTGGGATGTTTGTGGATGTGGGGCCAATCGAGCGGGGGCTGCTCTGTCCTGGATGGTGTCGAGCTTCTTGAGTGTTGTTGGAGCTGCCCCCATCCAGGGGCAAGTGGGGAGTATTCCATCCCCCTCCTGACTTATGCCTTGGGGATGGTGGGACAGGCTTTGGGGGGAGCCGGGAGGGGAATTACTCGCTGCAGGATTCCCAGCCTCTGACCTGATTGTGAAGTCAGTTTATGTGGTGGGTCCAGTTCAATTTCTCATGAATTGATTACGAAGTATGTTTATCCTCAGGAAACAGTGAGGGTCACCCTAATGAATATGAAGACACGCTGACGAAATATATATTGGCTCAAGGTACACTTTCACTGTCGGAGGGTCAGTGCTGAGGGAGCGGGCACTGTCGGAGGGTCAGTGCTGAGGGAGCGGGCACTGTCGGACGGTCAGTGCTGAGGGAGCGCTGCACTGTCGGAGGGTCAGTGCTGAGGGAGCGGGCACTGTCGGAGGGCCAGTGCTGAGGGAGTGGGCACTGTCGGAGGGCCAGTGCTGAGGGAGTGGGCACTGTCGGAGGGTCAGTGCTGAGGGAGTGGGCACTGTCAGAGGGTCGGTGCTGAGGGAGCGCCGCACTGTCAGAGGGTCAGTGCTGAGGGAGCACCGCATTGTCGGAGGGTCAGTGCTGAGGGAGTGGGCACTGTCGGAGGGTCAGTGCTGAGGGAGCGCCACACTGTCGGAGGGTCAGTGCTGAGGGAGCATAACGGTGTCGATATTTGCCCTCTTAGCTGGATGAAACAAATCATGGGGCTTTTGCTGGGAAGACGAAAAGTCAGGAATTCTTTCCCATGTCCTGGGCCTGAAATGTATCCCTGAAACAATGCCAGTGTGTGACATGATCCTCTGCATCACTGTGGCAGAGTCAATTATGAGATCTTTCTTGTGCCTCGCACCTATTGTAAAAGGAAGCAGCTCATTGGCTGCACAGAGGTTTGAGATGTTCTGCTTGTGGGGTGGGCGCTATAGAAATGCACAGTCTTTGTAAGCCTGGAAGCAAGTCTGCAGAATAGCAAAAGAAGGTCTAGCTGACGTCTCCCTTTCTGAGCCCATTTGGATCCTCCTGTCTGCCTCTATTTCTGCCATTTTTCCTTTCAAATGCAGGTCCGAAATGGAGCCTGGGACTTTCCTGGATTCTCTGAGTCATGGTCATCCCCTATGGTCTCGGTGAGGGGCTGTGATGGGGACAATCGTCTGGAACCCCTTTGAAAGGGGAAGTCTCATTTAATGAGCAGCTGGCCCAAGGAACACCAAGCGCTTTTCAAATCCTGATTTCTTTGTGTTTGTGAAAATGAAAATAAACACTCGTTGCTCCAAGAATGAGGATTTTCTGGGCTGCACAGTGCTCTGCGGGACCCTGGGTTCGAGTCTGGCCTCGGTTAACTGTGTTGGTCCTCTCTGCCTGGGATCGCCTATCTGTGCGCCCCACTTTCCTTTCCCTGCCAAAGATGTGTGGGTTTATTTGAACTGGCCTTGGGAAAGTAGACCTCGTGCCAGGTGATGTGCAAGCGAGGTGGGTTAGCCTTGGGGTTAATGCTGGGTTACAGGGCTAGGGTGGACTCGATGGGCTGAGTGGCCTGCTTCCACACTGTAGGGATTCGGTGATTGACCTCTGCACTGTGCCCCTCCCCACAATCCCCAGACATCATCTCTATGAGGTGATGGTTGTGGAGATGAATGAGGGGGGTTTGGAGGAGGCGCGTATTGATGCAGAGGGAGCGAATGGCCTGATGCCACAGGGTGGAACAGAGGGAAATCCAGTCAGAGAGATTGTGAACTCAGCCCGATCTGGGATTTCCCCTGTGACTCTGAGCCAGGATCACTCCGTGTTTGACAGTGAGGTTTCAGGGGAACGCCTCAGTGAGCCCCAGAGCAATGATTCAGTCTTAATGTTCTTAAGATAGCAAGCCCTTTCAAATGTCTACATGAAGTACTTTCTGTTAATGATCCCAAGAGACAGGCAGATTTCACTCAGGCTGGGGTGGGGACAAGATTACGGAGGCTGTATGTAGCTAATGATTTAGCAGCATTTCTATCAGCTCTGTCCCCCCTTCTCCCTCTATCTCTCCCTTTGACTGTATCGTTTCTCCCTCTGACTCTATCTCTCCCTCTCTCACTCTCTTTCTCTCTCTGACTGAAACTCCTCTCTCTCCGTCTATCTCTCTCTGATTCTATCTCTCTGTCTCTGTACCCATCGCTCTCCCTCTGTCTCCTTATCCCTCTGATTTTACATCTCTTAATCTCTGTGTATCTCTCTTATTTCTATGTGTCTCTCTCTTCTTCACTCTCTGAATCTATCTCTCTATCTCTAAGTGTGCATCGCTCTGCCCCTCCCTCCCTCCCTCCATCTCTCTCTCTCTCAGTCTCCCTCTCTGATTTTATCTCTCTGCCTCTGTCTCCTGTTGCCTCTCACTGTGGTTCTCTGTCTTTTATTCTATTTCTCTAGCTCTATGTTTCTCTCTCTCTCTTTCTCTGTTTCTCCTTTACTGTATCTCTCTCTCTCTGACTGTACCACTCTGTTTCTGTATCTCTCCCTGTCCCTCCTTCTCTCTGTCTGACTATCGCTCTCTGATTTTCTCTCTCTATGCCTCTCCATCTCTATCCATGTCTCTCTCTCCCTCTCTCTCTCTATCTCACTGTCTGTGTCTCTCTGACGCTGTTCCTGTCTCTTGGTCTTTATCACTATCTCTATGTCTCTCTTCCTTTCTGTTTGTTTATCTCTGTTTCTGTGAGTGCATTGCATTCCCTCTGCTTCTTCGCTCCGACTCTACCTAGGCATCTGTTGATGTGTGTGTGTCTCTCTCTCTCTCACACACACTCTGCCACCCTCTTTATCTCTGTGGGTGACTCTCTCTGTCTCCATCTGGCCCTCTTTCTGCCTCCTTCTCTGTCTCCAACTCTCTCTCTGCTTCTATCTCTGTGTCTCTTTCCTTTTTCATCTCTCTCTCTCTGCTTCTCTCTCACAAACTCTCTCTCTGACTGTATCTCTCTCTCTCTTTCTCTCTCTCTCTCTCAAATAGTCTCTCTCTGACTCTGTCCCTCTCTCTCTCTGAATCTGTCTCTCTCTCAGTCATTATCTCTCTCGCTTCCTTGCTCTGTCCCTCTCACTCTCTCTCTCTCTGACTCTGTCCCTCTCACTCTCTCTCTCTCTGACTCTGTCCTTTCTCTCAGTCATTGTCTCTCTCTCTCTCCCTTTCTCTGTCCCCCTCTGTCTTTCTCTCTCTCTGACTGTATCCCTCTCTCTCTCTCTGACTGTGTCCCTCTCTCTCTCTCTTGACTCTGTCCCTGTCTTTCTCTCTCTGTCTCTCTGTGTCTGCCTCTTTCTCTCTGACGCTGTCTCTCTCTCTCTCACTTTCTCTGACTCTGTTCCTCTCTCTCTGATTCTGTCTCTCTCTCTCTATCACTTTCTCTGGCTCTCTCTCTCTCTCTATCTCGCTCTCTATCTATCACTCTCTCTCTCTCGATCGCTATCTTTCTCTCTCCCTTGCTCTGTCCCACTCTCTCTGACTCTGTTCCCCCCCACCTGTCTCTCTGTGATTATCTCTCTCTGACTCTGTCCCTCTCCCTCTGTCTCTCTGACTCTGTCCCTCTCCTTCTGTCCCTGATTATCTCTCTCTGACTCTGTCCCTCTCCCTCTCTCAGTGATTATCTTTCACTGACTCTGTCCCTCTCCCCCTCTCTCTCTCTCTCTGACTCTGTCCCTGTCTTTCTCTCTTTGTCTCTCTGTGTGTGCCTGTCTCTCTCTGACTGTGTGCCTCTCTCTCTCTGACAGTGTGCCTGTCTCTCTCTCTGACTCTGTCCCCCTCTCTGACTGTATGCCTCTCTCTTTCTGACTGTGTCCCTCTCTGTCTCTCTGTGTCTCTTTCTCTGACTCAATCCCTCTCTCTCTGATTCTGTCTCTCTCTCTATCACTCTCTCTGGCTCTCTCTCTCTCTCTCTCTATCACACTCTCTCTACCACTCTTTCTGACTCTGTCCCTCTCTCTCGATCGCTATCTTTCTCTCTTCCTTGCTCTATTCCGCTCTCTCTGACTCTATTCCCCCCCACCATCTCTCAGTGATTATCTCTCTCTGACTCTGTCCCTCTCCCTCTGTCTCTCTGACTCTGCCTCTCTCTCTCTCTCTCTCTCAGTGATTATCTCTCTCTGACTCTGTCCCTCTCCCTCTGTCTCTCTGACTCTGCCTCTCTCTCTCTCTCTGTGATTATCTCTCTCTGACTCTGTCCCTCTCCCTCTGTCTCTCTGACTCTGCCTCTCTCTCTCTCTCTGTGATTATCTCTCTCTGACTCTGTCCCTCTCCCTCTGTCTCTCTGACTCTGCCTCTCTCTCTCTCTCTGTGATTATCTCTCTCTGACTCTGTCCCTCTCCCTCTGTCTCTCTGACTCTGCCTCTCTCTCTCTCTGTGATTATCTCTCTCTGACTCTGTCCCTCTCCCTCTGTCTCTCTGACTCTGCCTCTCTCTCTCTCTCTGTGATTATCTCTCTCTGTGATTATCTCTCTCTGACTCTGTCCCTCTCCCTCTGTCTCTCTGACTCTGCCTCTCTCTCTCTCTCTGTGATTATCTCTCTCTGACTCTGTCCCTCTCCCTCTGTCTCTCTGACTCTGCCTCTCTCTCTCTCTCTGTGATTATCTCTCTCTGACTCTGTCCCTCTCCCTCTGTCTCTCTGACTCTGCCTCTCTCTCTCTCTGTGATTATCTCTCTCTGACTCTGTCCCTCTCCCTCTGTCTCTCTGACTCTGCCTCTCTCTCTCTCTCTGTGATTATCTCTCTCTGTGATTATCTCTCTCTGACTCTGTCCCTCTCCCTCTGTCTCTCTGACTCTGCCTCTCTCTCTCTCTCTCTCTCTCTGTGATTATCTCTCTCTGACTCTGTCCCTCTCCCTCTGTCTCTCTGACTCTGCCTCTCTCTCTCTCTCTCTCTCTCTGACTGTCTCTCGCTCTCTCGGTTACTGTCTCTCTCTCTCTCTCTCTCTGTCCCTCTCTCTGACTGTCTCTCGCTCTCTCGGTTACTGTATCTCTCTCTCTCTCTCTGTCCCTCTCTCTGACTCTCTCTCTGTTACACCTGGTCTCTCATGCGTGAGGTTAACGTGTTCGGACACAAAGTGACCGGGAGATGTGTGATCCCTTTGCGAGTTTAATGTTCGAGCCGGGGCTTCGCCCTCGCTGCGCCTGGAAGCTGGCGCTGGGGCTTTCGCGTTCACACTGAGCTCCGACCTCACAGCTCCCCAGAGTGTGTAAGTGACAGGATCAGGAAGATCCCATTGCAGTCCAGACACCACTGCACCACGGTCAGTGCGTTCACCACATTCTCCCTGGGGAGAGGAGGAGGGGAGGGTGGTGTGGTGGTAGTGTGGGGAGGGCTGACACATCCAAAAGGTGATTGGTCTGTCACCGAGAACGCAGCGGTTCTGAACTTCCGGAGCGATTATAAAACAAAGCAACCCTTCAGAGAGGAGTGAGGGAGCCTTGTGGCACTGTTAGAAGAAACCGGCCGCTGAGCGCAGTCAGAATCCTCTCATCTAGGAGTACGGAGGTGAGTGCTTGTTCTTCTTGGTGTTACGCAGAGACCCAACCGTTCCCAGTGTCCCAAAACACCACACCAGCCCCGCCAAACCACATCAGAGAGAACACAGTGTACAGCTGGAGGAACGCAGCCGGCCAGGCAGCATCAGAGGAGCAGGAAAGCAGAGGTTTCGGGTCGAGACTCTTCTTCAGAAAACGTCAGCTTTCCTGCTCCTCTGATGCTGCTGGGCCTCCCGTGTTCATCCAGCTCCACACCTTGTTATCGCAGATTCTCCAGCATCTGCAGCTCCTACTGCCTCACGTACACACCGGGTCCAGGCTGTGGGGATCTGTTACATTAAACCGACAGTGTCCACTCCCTCAGCACTGACCCTCCGACAGTGCCCGCTCCCTCAGCGCTGACCCTCCGACAGTGCCCGCTCCCTCAGCACTGACCCTCCGACAGTGCCCGCTCCCTCAGCACTGACCCTCTAACAGTGCCCGCTCCCTCAGCACTGACCCTCCGACAGTGCGGCACTCCCTCAGCACTGACCCTCCGACAGTGCCCGCTCCCTCAGCGCTGACCCTCCGACAGTGCCCGCTCCCTCAGCACTGACCCTCCGACGGTGCGCACTCCCTCAGCACTGACCCTCCGACAGTGCCCGCTCCCTCAGCACTGATCCCTCCGACAGTGCCCGCTCCCTCAGCACTGACCCTCCGACAGTGCCCGCTCCCTCAGCACTGACCCTCCGACAGTGCCCGCTCCCTCAGCACTGACCCTCCGACGGTGCGCACTCCCTCAGCACTGACCCTCCGACAGTGCCCACTCCCTCAGCACTGACCCTCCGACAGTGCCCGCTCCCTCAGCACTGACCCTCCGACGGTGCGCACTCCCTCAGCACTGACCCTCCAACAGTGCCCACTCCCTCAGCCCTGACCCTCAACAGTGCCCACTCCCTCAGCACTGACCCTCCGACAGTGCCCGCTCCCTCAGCACTGACCCTCCGACAGTGCCCGCTCCCTCAGCACTGACCCTCCGACGGTGCGCACTCCCTCAGCACTGACCCTCCAACAGTGCCCACTCCCTCAGCCCTGACCCTCAACAGTGCCCACTCCCTCAGCACTGACCCTCCGACAGTGCCCGCTCCCTCAGCACTGACCCTCCGACAGTGCCCGCTCCCTCAGCACTGACCCTCCGACGGTGCGCACTCCCTCAGCACTGACCCTCCGACAGTGCCTGCTCCCTCAGCACTGACCCTCCTACAGCGCCCGCTCCCTCAGCACTGACCCTCCGACAGTGCCCGCTCCCTCAGCACTGACCCTCCAACAGTGCAGCACTCCCTCAACACTGACCCTCCGACAGTGCCCACTCCCTCAGCACTGACCCTCCAACAGTGCCCGCTCCCTCAGCACTGACCCTGCGACAGTGCCCGCTCCCTCAGCACTGACCCTCCGACAATGCCCGCTCCCTCAGCACTGACCCTCCGACAGTGCCTGCTCCCTCAGCACTGACCCTCCGACAGTGCGGCACTCCCTCAGCACTGACCCTCCGACAGTGCCCGCTCCCTCAGCACTGACCCTCCGACGGTGCCCACTCCCTCAGCACTGACCCTCCGACAGTGCCCGCTCCCTCAGCACTGACCCTCCGACAGTGCCTGCTCCCTCAGCACTGACCCTCCGACAGTGCGGCACTCCCTCAGCACTGACCCTCCGACAGTGCCCGCTCCCTCAGCACTGACCCTCCGACGGTGCCCACTCCCTCAGCACTGACCCTCCGACAGTGCCCGCTCCCTCAGCACTGACCCTCCGACAGTGCCCGCTCCCTCAGCACTGACCCTCCGACAGTGTCCGCTCCCTCAGCACTGACCCTCCGACAGTGCAGCACTCCCTCAACACTGACCCTCCGACAGTGCCCACTCCCTCAGCACTGACCCTCCAACAGTGCCCACTCCCTCAGCACTGACCCTCGGACAGTGCCCACTCCCTCAACACTGACCCTCCGACAGTTCCCGCTCCCTCAGCACTGACCCTCCGACAGTGCCCACTCCCTCAGCACTGACCCTCGGACAGTGCCCACTCCCTCAACACTGACCCTCCGACAGTGCCCGCTCCCTCAGCACTGACCCTCCGACAGTGCCCGCTCCCTCAGCACTGACCCTCCGACAGCGCCCGCTTCCTCAGCACTGACCCTCCGACAGTGCCCGCTCCCTCAGCACTGACCCCCCGACAGTGCGGCACTCCCTCAGCACTGACCCTCCGACAGTACCCGCTCCCTCAGCACTGACCCTCCGACAGTGCCCGCTCCCTCAGCACTGACCCTCCAACAGTGCGGCACTCCCTCAGCACTGACCCTCCGACAGTACCCGCTCCCTCAGCACTGACCCTCCGACAGTGCCCGCTCCCTCAGCACTGACCCTCTGTCAGTGCCCACTCCCTCAGCACTGACCCTCCAACAGTGCCCGCTCCCTCAGCACTGACCCTCCGACAGTGCCCGCTCCCTCAGCACTGACCCCTGACCAATTGTTGAAGGAGTTGTGACTGAGACTGTAGCGTGCCCAGTGCCCGCTCTTTGTAATGTGTGGAATGCTCAGGTGGGATCTCTGCATTGTGAGCTCTGATCCCAAACAGTGTGCCCACACAGCCCTCTGCTGGGAGTTTGTTCATGCTGCACCTCCTGCCTGTCTGGGTTGACTCCAACACACCACTCTCAGGCTCTAAGGTGGAAATTGTTGTAATTCAATTCATGACTGACCTGTTCCTCTTCCAACTCAAACATTTTTCCTGAATGTCATTGCAGCGGTCGGTTTGTGGCTCTCTCTGTGAGTTAGTGTGTGTGTGAGACATGTGAGCAGGTGTGCGGTCTGCCTGTGACCCTGATCACTAATAGCCTGTTGCCTGGTCTTACAGGTGGAATGAAGCTGTTTCCAGCTGTTGCTGTCTTCCTTCTGCAAGTCCTTCGGGCCTGCTCAGGTGGGTGTAACACAGTCAGTGCCAAAGTCTTCCTTCCAATGTTTGCTGCTTCCTGCACAGCGCGATCCCATGGCTGGGCTGGGCATAGCCCGCATGAATTCGCCCAGCCGGTGTTGCAGCTGTAATTAGACCAGGGGTGGCATCGCCATCCCTGTCGGTGCAGCCAAGACTTGAGCTGTGTATGGCCGGAAGGCGAGAGTAAGGAGGAATATGGGGATCAAAGAGAGGACAAGGGAGAGAAGCTGAGGTGTGGGTCAGTGGGGAGGGTCTGTGGGAACAGGCAGTGTGTTCACGTTGGCCGCATCTGGCTGTGGTGCTGGGACTGGACACATGATCGTCTCGTCCCGTATCAGTGATTCCGATTCTCGGGATCGAGCCCTGGATCATTGTCCCAGAAAGAGGAGGCTGAGGGGTCACCTGATGGAGGTCTGGAAGCTGACAGTGCGAGACCTGCTCCCACTGGGATTTGAGTGGGTGGTGGGTAATGGTGTGGATTCACTCTTGCAGTGAGTGGGGAGGTGAGTAGTGTGGAAGTCACTCTCTCAGGGAGGGGTGGAATTGTGTGGGGGTTACTCTCGCGGGGGGGGAATAGTGTGGGGGTCACCCTCGCAGGGAGTGGGGGAGGGGAATGGTGTCGGGGTCACTTTTGCAGGGAGTGGGGGAGGGAAATGGTGTGGGGGTCACTCTCGCAGGGAGTGGGGGAGGGGAATGGTGTGGGAGTCACTCTCGCAGGGAGTGGGGGAGGGGAATGGTGCGGGGGTCACTTTCGCAGGGAGTGGGGGAGGGGAATGGTGTGGGGGTCACTCTCGCAGGGAGTGGGGGAGGGGAATGGTATGGAGGTCACTTTTGCAGGGAGTGTGGTGGGGGAATGGTGTGGGGGTCACTTTCGCAGGGAGTGGGGGAGGGGAATGGTGTCGGGGTCACTTTCGCGGGGAGTTGGGGGGCATGGTGTGGGGGCTACACTCTCACAGGGAGTGGGGGTGGAATGGTGTGGAGGTCACTTTCGCAGGGAGGGTGGTGGGGGAATGGTGTGGGGGTTACACGCTCAGCGGAGTGGTGGCGGGGCTTGCTCCCTCAGGGAGGTGTGGGGCTGGGGAATGTTGTGGGATTGAACATGCTGAGAATAGGCTTTAATTCTGCTGTCATTGCCTGTGCTTTCAGACTCTGCACCGGGCCGTGCTGTGACTGGGTTGGTTCGAGGTCAAGCATTATTACCCTGTATTTACGAGGTGATGGGGCCTGTCTCTCTCACGTCAGCCCGAATTTATTGGCAGTTTTCTCCCGAAAAGGTTGCCTATGTCTTTTCCAATGGGAAGCCTGAAGAACAATACGTGGAAAGTTATTACAGAGGAAGAACTACAGTCCCCAAGACTGAGTTAGTCAGAGGAAACCTCTCCCTGCAACTGAGCAACCTCACTGTGAAAGATGATGTGGAATATCACTGCTATTTCTTCCTCAACGACAAGAAGGTTCATGCATGTCACCTGCGACTGTATATAGCTGGTAGGCACTGGCTTTAGAACGGGCCATACCTCTTAGGTAGGGGAAGTCTTCTCTCCTCCACACTCTCATCCATCCTGGAAAACAGCCAGTAACAGAGCGTGCTGTGGGGGGAGAGGGGTCACTGAGTGACAGTGTGAGGGAGAGGGATTAACATCAGTAGGGATACAGTCAGTAACACAGGGCGCTGTGGGGGAGAGGAGTTACTGAGTGACAGTGTGAGGGAGAGGGATTAACATCAGTAGAGATACAGTCAGTAACACAGGGCCCGGGGGGGGGGGGGGGGGGGCAGAGGGGGGAGAGGGGTCACTGAGTGACAGTGTGAGGGAGAGGGATTAACATCAGTAGGGATACAGTCAGTAACACAGGGCCCTTGGTGGGGAGAAGGGTTACTGAGTGACAGTCTGAGGGAGACGGATTAACATCAGTAGGGATACAGTCAGTAACACAGGGCGCTGGGGGGGAGAGGGGTTACTGAGTGACAGTGTGAGGGAGAGGGATTAACATCAGTACAGATACAGTCAGTAACACAGGGTCCTGGGGGGGAGAGGGGTTACTGAGTGACAGTGTGAGGGAGAGGGATTAACATCAGTAGGGATACAGTCAGTAACACAGGGCCCTTGGTGGGGAGAAGTGTTACTGAGTGACAGTCTGAGGGAGACGGATTAACATCAGTAGGGATACAGTCAGTAACACAGGGTCCTGGGGGGGAGAGGGGTTACTGAGTGACAGTGTGAGGGAGAGGGATTAACATCAGTAGGGATACAGTCAGTAACACAGGTCGCTGTGAATGTCTGAAACTGAGATATCTCTTTCCCTGCTTTAGCTCCCTACCAGCCTCCTGTGTTATCGGCTTCACAAGGAGAATCTCTGGGTGCGGGTCTGGCCGTGAATTTGAGCTGCCATTCCTTTGGAGGCTTCCCGGCTCCAGTTGTGAACTGGACGGATGATGCTGGGAGACCTCTGGGCCGAGATGCTGAGGTGAACACCTCAGTGGAACAGGATCCTGTCTCTGGCCTGTACAATGTCACCAGCAGCCTCAGGATCGTTGCTGCTGTGGGAACGTCAGTCCGCTGTTCTGTCTTTAACAGCAGGATTCAGCAGCGCCTGGATTCCATTGTTTGGGCATGTAAGTGATTTCAAAGTGAGCTCGCTGTTGCAGAGCGGTGAACTGTCACTCCAAAACACAGGGACCTGAGCTCCAGACCTCAATATCATTCTTTTCAGCGCTCACACTGGCTTCCAGTAGGGAGAGAGTACAGGGTCAGCACGGGATTTTTGAAGAGTAAAACTCACTCAACATTCTCCCCTCCCAACCCTATTAAAACACTCCCAGGATAGAGACAACACAGGGTTAGATACAGAGGGGGAGGGAGGGGAGGCAATGGCCTGGTGGTATTATGGCTGGACTGTTAATCCAGAGACCCAGATAACATTCTGGGGACCTGGGTTCGAATCCTGCCACAGCAGATGGTGGAATTTGAATTCAATAAAAATATCTGGAATTAAGAATCTAAGACCGTGAATCCATTGTCAATTGTCAGGAAAAAAAACCCAACTGGTTCACCAATGTTCTTTAGGGAAAGAAACTGCCATCCTTAACTGGTCTGGCCTACATGTGACTCCAGACCCCAGCGATGTGGTTGACTCTTAACTGCCGTCTGGGCAATTAGGGATGGGAAATATATGCTGTCCGGCCAGCAACACCCTCAGGCTGTTAATGAATAAAGGATGGAAAAATAAGAGTAAAGCACTCTCGACACTGTCCCCCATCAAACACTCCTGGGGCAGGGACAGCACAGAGTAAAGCTCCTTCTACGCTGGGAATGTTGCTGGATTCTAATCAGACACCATGTATGGGGATATTGATTAGCTCAGAGCACGGTGTGCGCTCTGGAAACTGATGTGCTCCCTCAGAGTGGAGTGAAGTTGAGGGTTGCTGGGGGTGTGCGTGGAGAATGTGTCCCGCCCAGTCCATGCAACGTCCCAGGGCAAGGCTCAGTAACTGTGAGCGCGAATAGCGCATCGCTAACGGATGGTCACTGTATGTGTTGGCTTCATTGTGTCACTGCTGTGAAGGAACAGCTGCACCATGTTACAGTGCTTTATCACGGGAAAAAAAACACATTGAGTTGTAAGTTGAGATAACAAAGTGTAGGGCTGGATGAACACAGCAGGCCAAGCAGCATCAGAGGAGCAAGAAAGCTGACGTTTCATGCCTAGACCCCCTGATGAAGGGTCTAGGCCCGAAACATCAGCTTTTGGCTTCCTGAGATGCTGCTTGGCCTGCTGTGTTCATCCAGCCCCACACTTTGTTATCGCGGATTCTCCAGCATCTGCAGTTCCCACTGTCTCTGATACAATTTTATCCTTGAGCTGAAAGTTGCCCCTTTCTGCCCGTTCTCCTGCAGATGCCTCCAGCAACACCAGCTTGCCTTTTAGAACTGCTAACCCTCACTACCTCATCGCTCTCTATGTGACAGTTGCTGTCATAGCCTGTGTGTGCCTTCTGATTGCAATCGTCTGGATATGGAACAAAAAATTCAGAGGTAAGAGGTCACTTCTGGAGGACAGTGTTCAGTTCTGGACACCCTGCTACAGGAAGGATGCTATTAAACTGGGAAGAGTGTGGAAAAGGTTCACCAGGATGATCTTGGGATTGGAAGGTTTGAGGCTGGAAAAGCTGAGAATTTTTCCTTCGGAGTGTCAGACTCATGGGTGACCTTATAGAGGTTTACAAAACCATGAGGGCCATGGATAGGGTGAATAGACAAGATCTTTTCCCTGCAGAGGTTGGGGGGAGTCCAAAACCAGAGGGGCATAGGTTAAAGGTGAGAGGGGAAAGATTGAAAAGGGACCTGAGGGGCAGCTTTTTCACACAGAGGGTGGTGCGTGTATGGAATGAGCTGCCAGAGGAAGTGGTGGGGGCTGGTACAGGTTACAGCATTTAAGAGATTGGGGACATGGATAGGGAAGGGTTTAGAGGGATAGGGGCCAAGTTTACTTTGAGAAGCCTGGTTGGAATGGACAGGATGGACCGAAGATCCTGTTTCTGTGCTGCCTGGCTCTGCCTAGACCTCTTCCTTGTCCTTCCCCCACTAAAACAACCCCCCCACCCCCTCAGCCACCTCCCCCCCAACCCCCAGCCCCTGCTTGGGTCACGGAGCTGGTACCACTAACCAGGAGGAGGCCATATGGCCCGTTTGTTTTACTGATGGCCCATTCTGTGTCACAGTCATCAACTCAGTAGATTTTATGGTTTGATTTCCGAAGGGACTGAGCACAAAAGCTGACAGAGGAAGCATAGATAATAAAATGTGAGGCTGGATGAACACAGCAGGCCAAGCAGCATCTCAGGAGCACAAAAGCTGACGTTTCGGGCCTAGACCCTTCATCAGAGGGAAGCATAGGCTGGCTTTTCTCTCTGGAGAGAGTGGGCCGTGGGGTGGCTTTCGGAGTGGGGGTGGGCGGGGGCGTGGGAAGGTGGCTGTGGCAGTCTCTCTGGGGTTTAGGGCTTCGAACAGCTGCTCCTCCCCCCTCCTCTCTGACTCCTTTCACAGTCTCTCTCTCTCACACACAGGTGTGCGCTCTGCAGCCCGGCAGAACCACATCGAGGTTGATCGCTCTGCAACAGGTAACTTGTTTTGCTCAGTCGTTTAACCTCATCCCCTCTCTATTTAGTATCATGTTTCTCCACCCCTCTGTCTCTCTCTCCCCTTCTCGAAAATCCTCTTGTCACACTCCCACTCCTTTGTGCTACATCTCTTCTCCATTCTTCCTCTGTTTGACCCTCTCTCTTTGTCCTCCTCTCCCCCATCTCCTTCCTTTTGTGCCTCCCTCCTCCTCCTGTAGCCCCCCTCCCTTCCCCGTCTCTCTCTCTCTCTCTCAATATCTATGACTGACCCTCTTTCAGTCTGTCTGTCTCTCATCCCAGCCCTCTCTCTGGCTCCCCAAATCTTTCTTCGTTTGTGAATGTATGAATGTGCCCGTGCCTCTGTCTGTGTGTGTCTGTGTGTGTGTCTGTGTGTGTGTGTGTGTCTGTGTGTGTGTGTGTCTGTGTGTGTGTGTCTGTGTGTGTCTGTGTGTGTGTGTCTGTGTGTGTGTGTGTCTGTGTGTGTGTCTGTGTGTGTCTGTGTGTGTGTCTGTGTGTCTGTGCCTGTGTGTGTGTCTGTGTGTGCGCCCGTGCGTGACTGGCTGAGGGACGGCTCTGCGCTTTCGGGTGAGGGGTGAGTTGGTCAGAGGGGGCTGATTATTTAGTTTGATGATGGCCCTGGGTGTTCAGTGAGTGTGCTCTCCCTGTGCTGTTCCCAGTGACCAGCAGGGTCCTCTCCCCTACGTAGGGGGCGCCACCGCTTGACCCGCCCCCATTTCATCAGGCAGTGCGTCGTTCACACGTAAAGTTAGTGTTAGAGCTGTTTGACTACGTGGAGCATCACAGCTCAGCATCAACTTTTCACGTCAGCTGCAGCAGTCACTCCTGTGTTTAACAGCTCATCTCCCTCCCACTCCGACCTCTGTCACCCCCTCCCTCCCTATCTCAGTAACCCCTCCACCCCCTCCTCATCCCTATCTCTGTAACCCCCTCCACCCCTACACCCCCTCCCTTTCTCTGTAACCCCCTCCAGCCCCAACACCCCTCCCTATCTCTGTAACCCCCTCCAGCCCCTACACCCCCTCCCGATCTCTGTAACCCCCTCCACCCCTACACCCCCTCCCTATCTCTGTAACCCCCTCCAGCCCCTACACCCCCTCCCTATCTCTGTAACCCCCTCCAGCCCCTACACCCCCTCCCTATCTCTGTAACCCCCTCCAGCCCCTCCCGTCCTGGGCAGCATGAATGACGAAGTGGTGTGCGATGGCTAGATTCGAGAGAAATGTGTTGTTGAAGTGCCTGTGATAATGGGAACTGCAGATGCTGGAGAATTCCAAGATAATAAAATGTGAGGCTGGATGAACGCAGCAGGCCAAGCAGCATCTCAGGAGCACGAAAGTTGACGTTTCGGATGAAGGGTAAGTCCCGAAACGTCAGCTTTTGTGCTCCTGAGATGCTGCTTGGCCTGCTGTGTTCATCCAGCTCCACACTGTGTTATCTCGGTGAAGTGCCTGAGTGAGTTTTGTCGGTGTTTTGGGGTGTTGTTGGACTCATGCAAGTCCACTTACACCCACCAGGTGGCGCGTACACACTGTGTCTGACAATGAACATGGTCCTCCCTCTCTCTCTCTCCCTCTCCCTCTCTCTCTCTCCCCTGGCACAGCTGAGGAAACTTTGGAATGGACACTGGGAGATCAAAACACCTTTGTTGGGAATTACGGGCTGGAACAGCAAATGATGCTCCCCAACCCCCTCACTCCCCAAAATCTGGATCAGTAGCTGGACCAGGCAAGGAAGGAGACCCTCACATCCAACTCCTGGGAGCTGCGGAAGAGCCAAAAGCCACAGAATTGCTCGGATCAGGCCTGGAGCATTGGGAAGTAAGGAACAGATGGAGGGATAGCGAAGGAAGCGAGGCATAAATGACGCTGCATTTGTCTAGCCCCTTTCCCTACCTCCTCACAGCCCACAGCCCAGCTAATATATTTCCGAGTGAGCCTACCACGCAGATGAAGAGAACGATTCGGGGAGTGGGGTCGATTTGTACACAGCAAGATCCCACGTTGAAGCAATGTTAACAGGATTCCGAGCACCTGCCTCTTGTGAAATGACATTATTTATTCAGATGAAATGATGTGACATCAGTTGAACGAGAGAACCTGCCTTTCCACGTCGTGGCAGTGGGATCATTCACATCCCTGGAAGAGGAAGGTACCATCAACGCTGGCCCTACGACAGTGCCCAATCCCTCAGCACTGACCCTCGACAGTGCCTGCTCCCTCAGCACTGACCCTCGACAGTGCCCACTCCCTCAGCACTGACACTCCAACAGTGCCCAATCCCTCAGCACTGACCCTCCGAAAGTGCAGCACTCCCTCAGCACTGACCCTTGACAGTGCCTGCTCCCTCAGCACTGACCCTCCGACAGTGCCCACTCCCTCAGCACTGACCCTCGACAGTGCCCACTCCCTCAGCACTGACACTCCAACAGTGCCCAATCCCTCAGCACTGACCCTCCGAAAGTGCAGCACTCCCTCAGCACTGACCCTCGACAGTGCCTGCTCCCTCAGCACTGACCCTCCGACAGTGCCCACTCCCTCAGCACTGACCCTCCGACAGTGCCTGCTCCCTCAGCACTGACCCTCCGACAGTGCCTACTCCTTCAGCACTGACCCTCCGTCAGTACCCACTCCCTCAGCACTGACCCTCCGACAGTGCAGCGCTCCCTCAGCACTGACCCTCCGACAGTGCCCGTTCCCTCAGCACTGACCCTCCGACAGTGCGGCGCTCCCTCAGCACTGATCCTCCGCCCGTGCCCGCACCTTCAGCACTGACCCTCTGACAGTGTCCGCTTCCTCAGCACTGACCCTCGGACAGTGCGGCGCTCCCTCAGCACTGACACTCGGACAGTGCGGCGCTCCCTCAGCACTGACCCTCGGACACTGTGGCGCTGCCTCAGCACTGACCCTCTGACAGTGCCCGCTCCCTCAGCACTGACCCTCCGACAGTGCCTGCTCCCTCAGCACTGACCCTCCTACAGTGACAGTGTAAGCAGGTTGATGTCCAGTGACCTCTGAGAGACACTTTACCCGTTTGACCACCACTCCAGAACGCTGGGGATTTCCATCGAGGATGTGAAACTAACATTTGGAGTCAGGTTAGGACCTGAGATGGAATTGCTGATGTATTTGTTGTTTGCGACTGTCGATGATGGGAGCTGATGTCACCCGAGAACTGACCTACCAGTCTGTGAATTAAATGTACTTTTTGTAAATAATATTTGTATGTTTGTAAGTGACAGTTGTATGTTTAAAAGTAATATTGGTACAGGTTTTGTGAATAATATTTGTGCAGGTTTTGTAAAAGAGCAGAAATAGTCAGTAAATGCTCCTGAAAAATAATTTACTTTTGGTTGACCTCAGCTTCAATCGCCGTCAAAATCCCGCACGCAGTGGCAGGAAGGGATTACAGCGACACAGTCCACACACTGATAACCTGCTAAACAGCACATCATCCAACCCCACACAGTCGCACACTGCAACTGTCGCCCATCACACACTGCCAGCACAGGGACAGCACGGGGTTAGATAAAGAGTAAAGCTCCCTCTACACTCTTTCCCCCATCACACACTGCCAGCACAGGGGCAGCACGGGGTTCGATAAAGAGTAAAGCTCCCTCTACACTCTTTCCCCCATCACACACTGCCGGCACAGGGGCAGCACGGGGTTCGATACAGAGTGAAGCTCCCTCTACACTATTCCCCCATCAAACACTGCCAGCACAGGGACAGCACGGGGTTCGATACAGAGTGAAGCTCCCTCTACACTATTCCCCCATCAAACACTGCCAGCACAGGGACAGCACGGGGTTCGATACAGAGTGAAGCTCCCTCTACACTATTCCCCCATCAAACACTGCCAGCACAGGGACAGCAGGGGGTTCGATACAGAGTGAAGCTCCCTCTACACTATTCCCCCATCAAACACTGCCAGCACAGGGACAGCACGGGGTTCGATACAGAGTGAAGCTCCCTCTACACTATTCCCCCATCAAACACTGCCAGCACAGGGACAGCACGGGGTTCGATACAGAGTGAAGCTCCCTCTACACTATTCCCCCATCAAACACTGCCAGCACAGGGACAGCATGGGGTTAGATACAGAGTGAAGCTCCGTCTGTTTATCCTTTGCGCACCGTGGCTGATGTTAGGTTGGACCAGGTTGTCCCTCTGGGCTCGTTGCCCGCTCTGTTCATGTGTCCTCACTTTTTGCCAGCTTTGTTCCTCACAACATCTGTCCTTTCCGTCTTTACCATGTGCCCCATTAACCAAAGCGAAGAATTTCCACTCTCTCTCATCGACACAAACAGCTTGGTCCTGGTTATCTGGACGGGGGTGGACGTGGTCTCTGCCTGGGAGTGCGCTTTGCCAATCTCCGATTTCTGCGTTGGTCGGTTGGCCAATGCTCTGACACATGGCATCAGTGAAATGATAACATCACAAATTCATACGACCCGCGTAAAACCCAAGGGGGAAGACTTTGCCAGTCTGGGCAGAGTCCCAGCGTGGTCCCTCGAGGGCATCCTCTGCCATCCCGCTTTGGCACTCTTGGATATCTGCCAGGAGGTGGCCAGGTCTGGAAGGGGAGTGAGTTCGACGTGAGGTGACCATCCCCCTCCAATCCAGGGCAGAGCGGATCACGGTCAGCTCCGCGAGTTTTTTTACTGCCTCATTTGAGGTTTATTTGCCTGTGTGTGTGACTTTTTGTTTTGTTGTATTTGTGGGTCATCTGCCCGAACAGTTTGATGAACAGCTTCTTTCCTGCTGTTCTGAGATTTCTAGATGAGCCTCCCATATATCGGAGATGATCTTTGTCTGTCCCTGTAAAACCATGCTCTGCATTCTGTTCTCTGGCCCTGGTGCACTTATGTCAGGTACAATTTGTCTGGTTAGCACATAGAGCAATGCTTTTCACTCTATCTCAGGACACGTGACATTAATAATGTCTGCAGGCGGTTCAGTGGTTAGCACTGCAGCCTCACAGTGCCAGGGACTCAGGTTGGATTCCAGCCTCGGGCCACTGACTGTGTGAGTTTGCACATTCTCCCTGTGTCTGCATGGGTTTCCTCCGGGTGCTCCGGTTTCCTCCCACAGTCCAAAGATATGCAGGTTAGGTGGATCGGCTGTGCTAAATTGCCTGTAGTGTTCAGGGGTGCGTGGGTTACAGGGGGGTGGGTCTGGGTGGGATACTGCATGGGGTGGTGTGGATTTGTTGGGCCGAAGGGCCTGTTTCCACACTGTAGGGAGTCTAATCTAATCATTTCTCAATAAGAGGCCGAATTAAAGGTAGATTGAGCTTATTTACCCGAAATAGGGAGGAGAGCGACGAGGACTTGATATAGTGGAGATTCATAGAGGGGATGAAGATGTAGACTGAGGGTATGTATTGACGAGAGATGTGGTGAGTTGTGGGGTGGTGGGGTTGGGATTCATCGGTGGTTTGCTGTTAAAATCCAGCCCAGTGTGTGTGAGGCTCAGAGCTATACCTACACACTGACCATGAGACACGACACTAAGTTAGCCAGTGATCTGCAAAGAGGAGAGAGGGACACCTCAGCCGGAGAGTGGCATGGATTTCTCTGCCACAGGAAACATTGACTATTTTCCATAAGGAGATAGATTACAGATCTTGGGACTGAAGGGTAGAGGAAACAGGAACAGGGGAATGGGATGGATGAAGTAGGTGGCTTAGTGGTTAGCACTGCTGCCTCACGGCATTAGGGGCCTGGGTTTGGTTCCAGCCTCGTGTGACTGTCTGTGTGGAGTTTGCACTTATGTCAGGTACAATTTCTCCAGTTGGCCCGCAGAACTATACTTTTCACTCTATCTCGGGACATGTGACAATAATAAATCACAATCAAAAACGTTGGGAAATGGATGAGGCTGAGGGAGCGTGCGGATCTCAGAGACAGAGGGGATGATGTTTGTGAAGACTTCACTAATTCACCTGCTCCATGGATTGAAAGAACCAGCGATAATTCTTTCCGAGTAAACTGTTTCTGGAGATGGAAGGGTTTCCTCCGAGATGTGCTGAGGAAGGGTCACTGGACCCGAAACGTTAACCCTGTTTTTTCCTTCACAGATGCTGCCGGACCTGCTGAGCTTTTCCAGCAACTTCTGTTCTTGTGTGCGAAGACGTGCAGGTTAGGTGGATTGGCCGTGCTAAAAATTGACCGGTAGTGTTCAGGGATGTGTAGCTTAGATGCATCATTTGTGGTCAATGTGGGGTTGTGGGAGGTAGGGTGGTCCTGGGTGGAATCCTTTTCAGACAGTTGATGCAGAATTAATGGCCTCTTTCCACACTGCAGGGGTTTTCTGTGAGCAACCATGAATGTGCTGAATCGAATTGCTGAGAATGGTGGGATAGGCTGGGAACTTTCTCTTGCTGGAGCGTAGGAGGTTGAGGGGTGATGTTTGTAAAATCTTCAGGGGATGGATAAGATGAATGGTTTTCCCCTATTTCAAGACCAGAGGTAATATTTTTAAACTGGGGGGAGAAAGTTTTAGAAAAGACATGGGGGCTGCAATTTTATTTTAAATAGAGAGTGGTTGCTGTGTGGAATGAACTCCCAGAGGAAGTGGTGGATGTGGCACAGTTACAATGTTTAAAAGATATTTGGATAAGTGTATGAATAAGAAAGTTTTGGAGGGATATGAGCCAAATGCAGGCAAATTGAACAGAAGGGTCTGTTTCTGCGCTGTAGGAGTCCCTAACCCAATGAATGGCAGAGCAGGTCTGAAAGGTCTAGTTATGTTTCTGTGGAGATAGAGCAGGAGGAGGCCATTCAGCCCTCAACCCTCTCCCTGGCATCCAATTTCCTGAGCCCCTTTCGAAACAACAATCTGTTGTGGGTGAGAGAGGAGGTGAGCGTTGATGCTGGGGAGCTGCTCTGCTGCAGCTTTTGAGAACAGGAAGTTGTCAATGAAGCAGGAAGCAGGCAACTCTTGTCGATGGAATCAGCCCATCCCTGATGGTTCATCCTCTCTGTATTTCGCTGCTGTTTTCTGCAGAGTTGAGCCACTGATTTTTCTTCTGTGCGAAAGGACTGGAACCCCGTGAGGTCTCATCGTGACTCAAACATCTCATTCGCAGTCCGTCTCGAGGAAAGGTGGTGTGGTAGGATGGTGTTAACTCATCATTTGAAAGCGAAGAAATTGTCTCTTTTGTACACCCCCAAGCATGGCTGTGAAATTTGAGTCTCACATTCATTTCTAGCCCTCTGAGGCACTTTCATTTTGATTGTGACTTTGAAGAAGTCATTTCTGTCTTATGAAACTGTTATCCCATCGCCCCCTTCCCCCTCCCCCTCTGCCCTGCAAAAACAAATAAACATTCGAGGCCACGTGCAAAGGATTCGAAATAGTTTTCGTCGATTTCAGTTTGCTCTTCCTCAAAGCATCTTTCTAAGTCCTCCACACTTTCTCTATCACAACCTCAGCTCACAAGTGCTGAGTAACGATGAGATTTCATCGGCTACCCGAGCGTGCTTAGTCAAAACGGTCGACCAGACCTGCAACTGATAAGCTATTCTTTAACTGTGTGCCTAAATCTCGACTCTATTATGGCAGTGCTCTCTCTCCCCACAACAGATTCAAGAACAGCTTCTTCCCAGCTGTTATGAGATTTCTGAATGGGCCTCTCAAATTTTAAATTTAATGTTGCTCTCGCTCTTTGTGCGCCTTCTCTGCACCTGTAACATTGTGTTTCTCCCTCTGTTCTCCTACCTAATGCCCTTTGTATGGCGTGATCTGCCTGCACTGCACACAAAACAAAACTTTTCTCTGTGCTGAGGTACAAGGCAATAATAAATCAAATTAAATCCCCTCTCCCTCCACTAATCCATCTCTTTCAATTCCTCTTTCTTTCAGTCTCTACCTTTCACATCCTTTCATTATCTGTGAGATAGTAGGAACTGTTGATGCTGGAGAATCCGAGATAACAAGGTGAGGTGCTGGATGAGCACAGCAGGCCCAGCAGCATCAGAGGAGCAGGAAGGCTGACCTGAAAAGTTCATTTTTTGCTGCTGCCTGGCCTGCTGTGTTGCTCCAGCTCCACACTGTGTTATCTTTCCTTATCTATACCTTTCTAAATCTTTCTAAATCCCCCCTCGCCAATGTGGTGTCTGCATGTTTATTCTTTTCTCTCCAAATGATGTTAATTTTACTCTCTATCTCCTGATTCTCTTTGTAAAAATGTCTCTCAATCCACACCCAAATGCCAAATTTCTCCCTCTCCCCATCTTCTTTCCATCTCTCCTTCTCTCTTTCCATCTCGCTCTCTCTTTCTCTCACATTTTCTCCTCTTTTTCCATTTTGTTTTCTCCTTTCTTTTCATCTCTCAATCTCACCTTCCCTCTTTCCATCTCAGTTTAGCCTTCTGTCCCTCCATCTCTCATTTTCACATTTCCAAGGTTCATTCTCTCCTTCTCTCCTTTCATGTCGCTCTCTCTCCTTCTTCCTTTTCAGCTCTCACTTTGTATCCTCTCTCTTTCCCACTTACACATATTCTCCCTCTGCTTCGCTCTCATCAGACTTCCTCACTCTCAGTTTTTCACTGTCTGTCCCTTTCTAATGTTTCCTCTCTCTTACATCCCCCTCTCGACCTCTGTTGCTTCTTCTATCTTTCTCTTACCAGCTATTTCCCATTTTCTATCTCTCCACCGATTTATACATGTTTCTTCTCGCTCCCTCTCTCTCTACCTTTCCACTGAGTATGACCTCCACGTCTGCAAATTCTCTGCCTCGCTGTCTCACTGTCTCAAATCAGACACAAACCACGTGCATTCATATATCACCAGAAACCCAGCTCCCAAAGGCACTTCACAACAGCTGGCCTATGACAGGTTTTGACACAAAGCAAGGTATCAAGGTGAGATAAACAGGTGTTTCGACCTGACATGCCAGTCCTGAAGGACTGTGTAAGAGGAAGTCAGGAACAGAGAGAGAGAGCGAGAGAGAGAGAGAGAGAAATGGCGAGGAGGAGATGTTCAGGGACAATGTTCCAGAGCTCAGGATGCCGGAGAGCAGAGGATATGGCACCCAGAGGGGGAGCGATGGGATTCAGGGGGAGCTTGTTGGGCCGGGATTGCAAGGGGTGACAAAAGAAGGGAGGGGATGGAGGGGCTTACAGAGATAGGGAGGAGGCATAGGGGATGGAGGGGGATTACAGAGATAGGGAGGCGGTGTAGGGGCTGGAGGAGGTTACAGAGATAGGGAGGGGTGTAGGGGCTTCAGGGGATTACAGAGATAGGGAGGGGGTGTAGGGGCTGGAGGGGGTTACAGAGATAGGGAGTGGGTGGAGGGGCTGGAGGGAGTTATAGAGACAGGGAGGGGTTTAGGAGCTAGAGGGGATTACAGAGATAGGGAGGGGGTGTAGCGGCTGGAGGGGGTTACAGAGATAGGGAGGGGGTGTCGCGGCTGGAGGGGGTTACAGAGATAGGGAGGGGGTGTAGGGGCTGGAGGGGGGTACAGAGATAGGGAGGGGGTGTAGGGGCTGGAGGGGTTTACAGAGATAGGGAGGGGGTGCAGGGGCTGGAGGAGGTTACAGAGATAGGGAGGGGGCGTAGGGGCTGGAGGGGTTTATAGAGATAGGGAGGGTGTGTAGGGGCTGGAGGGTGTAACACAGATAGCGAGGGGGGTGTATGGGCTGGAGGGGGTTACAGAGATAGGGAGGGATATAGGGGCTGGAGGAGGTTACAGAGATAGGGAGGGGGTGTAGGGGCTGGAGGAGGTTACAGAGATAGGGAGGGGGTGCAGGGGCTGGAGGGGGTTACAGAGATAGGGAGGGGGTGTAGGGGCTGGAGGGGGTAACAGAGATAGGGAGGGGGTGTTGGGGCTGGAGGGGGGTTACAGAGATAGGGAGGGGGTGTAGGGGCTGGAGGGGGTTACAGAGATAGGGAGGGGGTGAAGGGGCTGGAGGGGGTTACAGAGATAGGGAGAGGGTATAGGGGCTGGAGGGGGTTACGAGATAGGGAGGGGGTGAAGGGGCTGGAGGAGGTTACAGAGATAGGGAGGGGATGTAGGGGCTGGAGGGGGTTACAGAGATAGGGAGGAGTTGTAGGGGCTGGAGGAGGTAACAACGATATGGAGGGGGTGTCGGGGCTGGAGGGGTTCCAGATATATGGAGGGGGTGCAGAGGCTGGAGGGTGTGTAGGGGCTGGAGGGGGTTACAGAGATAGGGAGGGGGGTGTATGGGCTGGAGGGGGTACACAGATAGGGAGGTGGTGTAGGGTCTGGAAGGGGTTACAGAGATAGGGAGGGATACAGAGGCTGGAGGAGTTTACAGAGATAGGGAGGGGGTGTAGGGGCTGGAGGGGGGAACACAGGTAGGGAGGTGGTATAGGGTCTGGAAGGGGTTACAGAAATAGGGAGGGCGTGTATTGGCTGGAGTAGGTTCCGGAGAGAGGGAGCGGGTGTCGGGGCTGGAGGGGGTTACAGAGAAAGGGAGGGGTTGTCAGGGCTGGAGGGGCTTACAGAGACAGGAAGGGTGTGTAGGGGCTGGAGGAGGTTACAGAGATAGGGAGGGGGTGTAGACGCTGGAGGGGGTTACAGAAATAGGGAGGGAGAAAGGGGCTGGAGAAGGTTACAGAGATAGGGAGGGGGAGTAGGGGATGGATGGGGTTACAGAGGTAGGGAAGGGGTGTAAGGGCTGGAAGGGGTTACAGAGATAGGGAGCAGGTGTAGGGGATGGATGGGGTTACAGAGATAGGGACGGGGTGTTGGGGCTGGAGGGGATTACAGGGATAGGGAGTGGTTGTAGGGGCTGGAAGGGATTACAGGGATAGGGAGGGGGTGTCGGGGCTGGAAGGGTTACAGAGACAGGGAGGAAGTGTGGGGCTGGTGGAGGTTACAGACACAGGGAGGTGGTGTACGGGCTGGAGGGGGTGGCAGAGATAGGGAGGGGGTGGAGGGGCTGGAGGGGCTTACAGAGATCAGGGGGAATAGGGGCTCGAGGAGGTTACAGAGATAGGGAGGGGGTGTAGGAGCTGGAGTGTGTGTAGGGGCTGGAGGGGTTTACAGAGATAGGGAGGGGTTGTAGGGGCTGGAGGGTGTTACACAGTTAGGAGGGGGTGTAGGGGCTGGAAGGGGTAACAGGGATAGGGAGCGGGTCTAGGGGCTGGAGGGGTTACAGAGACAGGGAGGAAGTGTGGGGCTGGAGGAGGTTACAGAGAGAGGAGGGGGTGACGGGGCTGGTGGTGGTTACAGAGAAAGGGAGGGGGTGTAGGGGCTGGAGGGGGTTACACGGATAGTGACGGGTTGTAGGGGCTGGAGAGGGTTACAGAGATGGGGAGGGGATGTAGGGGCTAGAGGGAGTTACGGAGATAGGGAGGGGCTGTAGGGGCTGGAGGAGGTTACAGAGATAGGGAGGGGGTGTAGGGGCTGGAGGGGGTTACAGTGATAGGGAGGGGGTCTAGGGGCTGGAGGGGGTTACAGTGCTAGGGCGGGGGTGTAAGGGCTGGAGGGGGTTACAGAGACAGGGAAGGGGTTTACGGCGAGGAGGCGGATGCAGAGATCCATAACTGCCTCACATTCTACATAGCTATGGAGAAGGAGAGGATTAGGCAAAATGGGAGGATATTTAATTGGGGAAGAGGAAACTATGACGCGATTAGACATGAGTTAGGAAGCATGGACTGGGAGCAATTCTTCCATGGTAAAGGCACTATAGACATGTGGAGACTGTTTAAGGAACAGTTGTTGGGAGTGATGAGTAAATATGTCCCTCTGAGACAGGCGAGAAGGGGTAAGATAAAGGAAGCTTGGATGACGAGAGCGGTGGAGCTTCTTGTGAAAAGGAAGAAGGTAGCTTACATAAGGTGGAGGAAGCTAGGGTCAAGTTCAGCTAGAGAGGATTACACGCAGGCAAGGAAGGAGCTCAAAAATGGTCTGAGGAGAGCCAGGAGGGTGCACGAGAAAGCCTTGGCAGAAGGAATCCGGGAAAACACAAAGGCATTTTACACTTATGTGAGGAATAAGAGAATGGTCAAAGAAAGAGTAGGGCCGATCAGGGATAGCTTAGGAACTTGTGTGTGGAGTCTGAGGAGGTAGGGGAAGCCCTTAATGAGTTTTTTGCTTCTGTCTTTACGAAAGAAACGAACTTTGTAGTGAATGAAACCTTTGAAGAGCAGGTGTGCATGCTGGAATGGATAGAGATAGAGGAAGCTGATGGGCTGAAAATTTTGTCAAACATTAAGATTGACAAGTCGCCAGGCCCGGATCAGATTTGTCCTCGGCTGCTTTGGGAAGCGAGAAATGCAATTGCTTCGCCACTTGCAAAGATCTTTGCATCCTCGCTCTCCACTGGAGTCGTACCTGAGGACTGGAGAGAGGCAAATGTAATTCCTCTTTTCAAGAAAGGAAATAGGGAAATCCCCAGCAATTACAGACCAGTAAGTCTCACGTCTGTTGTCTGCAAGGTGTTAGAAAGGATTCTGAGGGATAAGATTTATGACCATCTGGAAGAGCATGGCTTGATCAAATACAGTCAACATGGCTTTGTGAGGGGTAGGTCATGCCTCACAAACCTTATCGCTTTCTTTGAGGATATGACTAGAAAAGTTGATGAGGGTCGAGCTGTGGATGTGGTGTATATGGACTTCAGTAAGGCATTTGATAAGGTTCCCCATGGTAGGCTCATTCAGAAGGTCAGGAGGAATGGGATACAGGGGAACTTAGCTGTCTGGATACAGAATTGGCTGGCCTACAGAAGACAGCGAGTGGTAGTAGAAGGAAAATATTCTGCCTGGAAGTCAGTGGTGAGTGGGGTTCCACAGGGCTCTGTCCTTGGGCCTCTACTGTTTGTAATTTTTATTAATGACTTGGATGAGGGAATTGAAGGATGGGTCAGCAAGTTTGCAGACGACACAAAGGTCGGAGGTGTCGTTGACAGTATAGAGGGCTGTTGTAGGCTGCAGCGGGACATTGACAGGATGCAGAGATGGGCTGAGAGGTGGCAGATGGAGTTCAACCTGGACAAATGCGAGGTGATGTATTTTGGAAGGTCGAATTTGAAATCTGAGTCCAGGATTAAGGATAGAATTCTTGGCAGTGTGGAGGAACAGAAGGATCTTGGTGTGCAGATACATAGATCCCTTAAAATGGCCACCCAAGTGGACAGGGTTGTTAAGAAAGCATATGGTGTTTTGGCTTTCATTAACAGGGGGATTGAGTTTAAGAGTCGTGAGATCTTGTTGCAGCTCTATAAAACTTTGGTTAGACCGCACTTGGAATACTGCGTCCAGTCCTGGTCGCCGTATTATAGGAAAGATGTGGATGCTTTGGAGAGGGTTCAGAGGAGGTTTACCAGGATGCTGCCTGGACTGGAGGGCTTATCTTATGAAGAGAGGTTGACTGAGCTCGGTCTCTTTTCATTGGAGAAAAGGAGGAGAAGGGACCTAATTGAGGTGTACAAGATAATGAGAGGCATAGATAGAGTTGATTGCCAGAGACTATTTCCCAGGGCAGCAATGGCTAGCACGAGGGGTCATAGTTTTAAGCTGGTTGGTGGAACGTATAGAGGGGATGTCAGAGGCAGGTTCTTTACGCAGAGAGTTGTGAGAGCATGGAATGCATTGCCAGCAGCAGTTGTGGAAGCAAGGTCATTGGGGTCATTTAAGAGACTATTGGACATGCATATGGTCACAGAAATTTGAGGGTGCATACATGAGGATCAATGGTCGGCACAACATTGTGGGCTGAAGGGCCTGTTCTGTGCTGTACTGTTCTATGTTCTATGTTCTATGTGGAGGGTTGTAGGGGCTGGAGGAAGTTACAGAGATAGGGAGGGGGTGTAGGGGCTGGAGGGGGTTACAGAGATAGGGAGGGGGTATCGGGGCTGCAGGGGTTTACAGAGATAGGGAGGGGGTGTTAGGGCTGGAGGGGGTTACAGAGATAGGGAGGGGGTGTAGGGGCTGGATGGGGTTACAGAGATAGGGAGGGATGAAAAGGCTGGAGGGGTTTACAGAGATAGGGAGGGGGTGTAGGGGCTGGAGGGAGTTACAGAGATAGGGAAGGGGTTTCCGGCGAGGAGGCGGATGCAGAGATATGGAGGGTTGTAGGGGCTGGAGGAAGTTACAGAGATAGGGAGGGGGTGTAGGGGCTGGAGGGGGTTACAGAGATAGGGAGGGGGTATCGGGGCTGCAGGGGTTTACAGAGATAGGGAGGGGGTGTTAGGGCTGGAGGGGGTTACAGAGATAGGGAGGGGGTGTAGGGGCTGGATGGGGTTACAGAGATAGGGAGGGATGAAAAGGCTGGAGGGGTTTACAGAGATAGGGAGTGGGTGTAGGGGCTGGAGGGAGTTACAGAGATAGGGAAGGGGTTTCCGGCGAGGAGGCGGATGCAGAGATATGGAGGGTTGTAGGGGCTGGAGGAAGTTACAGAGATAGGGAGGGGGTGTAGGGGCTGGAGGGGGTTACAGAGATAGGGAGGGGGTATCGGGGCTGCAGGGGTTTACAGAGATAGGGAGGGGGTGTTAGGGCTGGAGGGGGTTACAGAGATAGGGAGGGGGTGTAGGGGCTGGATGGGGTTACAGAGATAGGGAGGGGGTGTAGGGGCTGGAGGGAGTTACAGAGAGAGGGAAGGGGTTTCCGGCGAGGAGGCGGACATAGAGATATGGAGGGTGTGTCGGGGCTGGAGGAAGTTTCAGAGATAGGGAGGGGGTGTAAGGGCTGGAGGGAGTTACAGGGATATGGAGGCGGTGTAGTGGCTGGAGGAGGTTACAGAGATAGGGCGTGGGTGTCGGGGCTGGATGGGGTTACAGAGATTGGGAAGGGGTGTTGGGGCTCTATTGGGTTACAGGGATAGGGAGGGGTTGTAGAGGCTGGAGAGGGGTACAGAGATAAGGATGCGGTGTTGTGGCTGGAGGAGGTTACAGGGATAGGGAGGCGATGTCGGGGCTGGAAGGGGTTACGGGTTAGGAGGGGGTTTGGGGCTGCTGGAAGTTCCAGAGATAGGAGAGGTCTAGGGGCTGGAGAAGGTTACAGAGATAGGGAGGGGGTGTAGGGGCTGGAGGGGGTTACACAGTTAGTGACGGGATGCAGGGGCTGGAGGAGGTTACAGAGATAGGGAGGGGATGTAGCGGCTGGAGGGGGTTACATTGATAGGTAGGGGGTGCAGGGGCTGGAGGGGTTTACAGAGAAAGGGAGAGGGTGTCGGGGCTGGAGGGGTTCTGGATATGTGGTGGGGGTGTAGAAGCTGGAAGGTGTGCAGGGGCTGGAGGAGGTTACAGAGATAGGGAGGTTTGTAGGGGCTGGAGGGGGTTTACAGAGATAGGGAGGGGGTGTTGGGGCTGGAGGAGGTTACAGAGATAGAGTGAAGGTTTAGGGGCTGGAGAGGGTTACAGAGATAGGGAGGGGGTGTAGCAGCTGGAGGGAGTTACAGAGATAGGGAGCGGGTGTCGGGGCTGGAGGGGGTTGCAGCGATTGGGGTGGCGTGGAGGGGCAGGAGGGACTTACAGAGATAGGGAGGGGGTGTAGGGGTTGGAGAGGGTTATATAGATAAGGAGAGGGTGTCGGGGCCTGAGGAGGTTACAGAGATAGGAACGGGGCGGAGGGGCTGGATGGGTTTACAGAGATAGGGAGGGGGTGTAGTGTCTGGAGGGGTTTACAGAGATAGGGAGGGTGTGTAGGGGCTGGAGGGGGTACAGAGATAGGGAGGGGGTGTAGGGGCTGGAGGGGGTTACAGAGATAGGGAATGGGTTGTAGGGGCTGGAGGGGGTTTACAGAGATAGGGAGGGGGTGTAGGGGCTGGAGGGCGTTACAGAGATAGGGAGGGGGTGTAGGGGCTGGAGGGGGTTACAGAGATAGGGAGGAGGTGTAGGGGCTGCAGGGGGTTACAGAGATAGGGAGGGGGTGTAGGGGCTGCAGGGGTTTACAGAGATAGGGAGGGGGTGTAAGGGCTGGAGGGTGTTTCAGAGATAGGGAGGGGGTATTGGGGCTGGAGGTGGTTACAGAGATAGGGAGGGGGTGTAGTGGCTGGAGGGGGTTATCGAGATAGGTATGAGGTGTTGGGGCTGGAGGGGTTACAGAGATAGGGAGAGGGTGTTGGGGCTGGGGGGGTTATCGAGATAGGTATGAGGTGTTGGGGCTGGAGGGGGTTACAGAGATAGGGAGAGGGTGTAGGGGCTGGGGGGGTTAGAGAGAAAGGGAGAGGGTGCAGAGTCTGGAGGGGGTTACAGAGATAGGGAGGGGCTGTAGGGGCTGGAGGAGGGTACAGAGATAGGGAGGGATATAGGGGCTGGAGGAGGATACAGATATAGGGAGGGGGTGTAGAAGCTGGAGGGTATGCAGGGGCTGGAGGAAGTTACAGAGATAGGGACGGTTGTAGGGGCTGGAGGGGATAACAGTGATAGGGAGGGGGTGTAGGGGCTGGAGGGGGTTACAGAGAGAGGAAGGGGGTGTAGGGGCTGGAGGGGGTTACAGAGAGAGGAAGGGGGTTTAGGGGCTGGAGGGGGTTACAGAGAGAGGAAGGGGGTGTATGGGCTGTAGGGGGTCACAGAGATAGGGAGGGGGTGTCGGGGCTGGAGGGAGTTACAGAGATAGGGAGGGGGTGTAGGGGCTGGAGGGGGTTACAGAGATAGGGAGAGGGAGTAGGGGCTGGAGGGGGTTACAGAGATAGGGAGGGGGTGTATGGGCTGTAGGGGGTCACAGTGATAGGGAGGGGGTGTAGGGGCTGGAGGGGGTTACAGAGATAGGGAGGGGGTGTAGGGGCTGGAGGGAGTTACAGAGATAGGGAGGGGGTGTAGGGGCTGGAGGGGGTTACAGAGATAGGGAGGGGGTATAGGGGCTGGGGTGGGTTTCAGAGATAGGGAGGTGGTGTAGGGGCTGGAGGGGGTTACAGAGATAGGGAGGGGGTATAGGGGCTGGAGTGGGTTTCAGAGATAGGGAGGTGGTGTAGGGGCTGGAGGGAGTTACAGAGATAGGGAGGGGGTGTAGGGGCTGGAGTGGGTTTCAGAGATAGGGAGGTGGTGTAGGGGCTGGCGGGGGTTACAGAGATAGGGAGGGGGTATAGGGGCTGGAGTGGGTTTCAGAGATAGGGAGGTGGTGTAGGGGCTGGAGGGGGTTACAGAGATAGGGAGGGGGTGTTGGGGCTGGAGGGGGTGACAGAGATAGGGAAGTGGTGTAGGGGCTGGAGGGGGTTGCAGACATAGGGAGGGGGTGTAGGGGCTGGAGGGGGTTACAGAGATCGGGAGGGTGTTTCGGGGCTGGAGGGGGTTACAGAGATAGGGAGGGGGTGTTGGGGCTGGAGGGGGTGACAGAGATAGGGAAGTGGTGTAGGGGCTGGAGGGGGTTACAGACATAGGGATGGGGTGTAGGGGCTGGAGGGGGTTACAGAGATAGGGAGGTGGTGTAGGGGCTGGAGGGGGTTGCAGAGTGAGGGAGGGGTTGTATGGACTGGAGGGCGTTACAGGGATAGGGAGGCGGTGTAGGGGCTGGAGGGGGTTACAGAAATAGGGAGGGGGTGTAGGGGCTGGAGGGTGTTACAGAGATAGGGAGAGGGTGTCAGGGCTGGAGGGTGTTACAGAGATAGGGAGTGGGTGTAGGGTCTGGTGGGGGCTACAGAGATAGGGACGGGTTGTGGGGGCTGGAGGGGGTTACAGAGATAGGGAGGGTGTGTATGGGCTGGAGGGGGGTTACAGTGATAGGGAGGGGGTGTAGGGGCTGGAGGGGTTTCAACAGATAGTGAGGGGGTGTAGGATCTGGAGGGGGTTTCAGAGATAGTGAGGGGGTGTAGGGGCTGGAGGGGGTTACAGAGTTAGGGAGGGGTTGTATGGACTGGAGGGCGTTATAGGGATAGGGAGGCGGTGTAGGGGCTGGAGGGGGTTACAGAAATAGGGAGGTGGTGTAGGGTCTGGTGGGGGTTACAGAGATAGGGACGGGTTGTGGGGGCTGGAGGGAGTTACAGAGATAGGGAGGGGGTGTATGGGCTGGAGGAGGTTACAGTGATAGGGAGGGGGTGTAGGGGCTGGAGGGGGTTTCAGAAATAGGGAGGGGGTGTAGGGGCTGGAGGGAGTTACAGAGATAGGGAGGGGGTGTAGGGGCTGGAGGAGGTTACAGAGATAGGGAGGGGGTATAGGGGCTGGAGTGGGTTTCAGAGATAGGGAGGTGGTGTAGGGGCTGGAGGGGGTTACAGAGATAGGGAGGGGGTATAGGGGCTGGAGTGGGTTTCAGAGATAGGGAGGTGGTGTAGGGGCTGGAGGGAGTTACAGAGATAGGGAGGGGGTGTAGGGGCTGGAGTGGGTTTCAGAGATAGGGAGGTGGTGTAGGGGCTGGAGGAGGTTACAGTGATAGGGAGGGGGTGTAGGGGCTGGAGGGGGTTACAGAGATAGGGAGGGGGTGTAGGGGCTGGAGGGAGTTACAGAGATAGGGAGGGGCTGTAGGGGCTGGAGGGGGTTACAGAGATAAGGAGGGGGTATAGGTGCTGGAGTGGGTTTCAGAGATAGGGAGGTGGTGTAGGGGCTGGAGGGAGTTACAGAGATAGGGAGGGGGTGTAGGGGCTGGAGTGGGTTTCAGAGATAGGGAGGTGGTGTAGGGGCTGGCGGGGGTTACAGAGATAGGGAGGGGGTATAGGGGCTGGAGTGGGTTTCAGAGATAGGGAGGTGGTGTAGGGGCTGGAGGGGGTTACAGAGATAGGGAGGGGGTGTTGGGGCTGGAGGGGGTGACAGAGATAGGGAAGTGGTGTAGGGGCTGGAGGGGGTTACAGAGATCGGGAGGGTGTTTCGGGGCTGGAGGGGGTTACAGACATAGGGATGGGGTGTAGGGGCTGGAGGGGGTTACAGAGATAGGGAGGTGGTGTAGGGGCTGGAGGGGGTTGCAGAGTTAGGGAGGGGTTGTATGGACTGGAGGGCGTTACAGGGATAGGGAGGCGGTGTAGGGGCTGGAGGGGGTTACAGAAATAGGGAGGGGGTGTAGGGGCTGGAGGGTGTTACAGAGATAGGGAGAGGGTGTCAGGGCTGGAGGGTGTTACAGAGATAGGGAGTGGGTGTAGGGTCTGGTGGGGGCTACAGAGATAGGGACGGGTTGTGGGGGCTGGAGGGGGTTACAGAGATAGGGAGGGGGTGTATGGGCTGGAGGGGGGTTACAGTGATAGGGAGGGGGTGTAGGGGCTGGAGGGGTTTCAACAGATAGTGAGGGGGTGTAGGATCTGGAGGGGGTTTCAGAGATAGTGAGGGGGTGTAGGGGCTGGAGGGGGTTACAGAGGTTGGGAGGGGTTGTATGGACTGGAGGGCGTTATAGGGATAGGGAGGCGGTGTAGGGGCTGGAGGTGGTTACAGAAATAGGGAGGTGGTGTAGGGTCTGGTGGGGGTTACAGAGATAGGGACGGGTTGTGGGGGCTGGAGGGGGTTACAGAGATAGGGAGGGGGTGTATGGGCTGGAGGAGGTTACAGTGATAGGGAGGGGGTGTAGGGGCTCGAGGGGGTTACAGAGATATGGAGGGGGTGTAGGGGCTGGAGGGGGTTACAGAGATAGGGAGGGGGTGTAGGGGCTGGAGGGGGCTACAGTGATAGGGAGCGGGTGTAAGGGCTGGAGGGGGGTTACAGTGATAGGGAGGGGGTGTAGGGGCTCGAGGGGGTTACAGAGATAGGGAGGGGGTGTAGGGGCTCGAGGGGGTTACAGAGATAGTGAGGGGGTGTAGGGGCTGGAGGGGGTTACAGAGACAGGGAGCGGGTGTAAGGGCTGGAGGGGGGTTACAGAGATAAGGAGGGGGTGTAGAGGTTGGAGAGGGTTATTGAGATAGGGAGGGGGTGTCGGCGCCTGAGGAGGTTACAGAGATAGGGAGGGGTGTAGGGGCTGGAGGGGGTTACAGAGATAGACAGAGGGTGTAGCTGCTGAAGGGTTTTACACAGATAGGGAGGCGGTGTAGGGGCTGGAGGGGATACAGAGATAGGGAGGGGCTATAGGGGCTGGAGGAGGTTACAGAGATAGGGACGGGGTGTAGGGGCTGGAGGGGGTTACATAGATAGGGAGGGGGTGTAGGGGCTGGAGGGGGTTACAGAGATCGGGAGGGTGTTTCGGGGCTGGAGGGGGTTACAGACGTAGGGATGGGGTGTAGGGGCTGGAGGGGGTTACAGAGATAGGGAGGTGGTGTACGGGCTGGAGGGGGTTGCAGATTTAGGGAGGGGTTGTATGGACTGGAGGGCGTTACAGGGATAGGGAGGCGGTGTAGGGGCTGGAGGGGGTTACAGAAATAGGGAGGGGGTGTAGGGGCTGGAGGGTGTTACAGAGATAGGGAGAGGGTGTCAGGGCTGGAGGGTGTTACAGAGATAGGGAGTGGGTGGAGGGTCTGGTGGGGGCTACAGAGATAGGGACGGTTGTGGGGGCTGGAGGGGGTTACAGAGATAGGGAGGGGGTGTATGGGCTGGAGGGGGGTTACAGTGATAGGGTGGGGGTGTAGGGGCTGGAGGGGTTTCAACAGATAGTGAGGGGGTGTAGGATCTGGAGGGGGTTACAGAGATAGTGAGGGGGTGTAGGGGCTGGAGGGGGTTACAGAGTTAGGGAGGGGTTGTATGGACTGGAGGGCGTTATAGGGATAGGGAGGCGGTGTAGGGGCTGGAGGGGGTTACAGAAATAGGGAGGTGGTGTAGGGTCTGGTGGGGGTTACAGAGATAGGGACGGGTTGTGGGGGCTGGAGGGGGTTACAGAGATAGGGAGGGGGTGTATGGGCTGGAGGAGGTTACAGTGATAGGGAGGGGGTGTAGGGGCTCGAGGGGGTTACAGAGATAGGGAGGGTGTGTAGGGGCTGGATGGGGTTACAGAGATATGGAGGGGGTGTAGGGGCTGGAGGGGGCTACAGTGATAGGGAGCGGGTGTAAGGGCTGGAGGGGGGTTACAGTGATAGGGAGGGGGTGTAGGGGCTCGAGATGGTTACAGAGATAGGGAGGGGGTGTAGGGGCTCGAGGGGGTTACAGAGATAGTGAGGGGGTGTAGGGGCTGGAGGGGGTTGCAGAGACAGGGAGCGGGTGTAAGGGCTGGAGGGGGGTTACAGAGATAAGGACGGGGTGTAGGGGTTGGAGAGGGTTATTGAGATAGGGAGGGGGCGTCGGCGCCTGAGGAGGTTACAGAGATAGGGAGGGGGTGTAGCTGCTGAAGGGTGTTACACAGATAGGGAGGCGGTGTAGGGGCTGGAGGGGATACAGAGATAGGGAGGGGCTATAGGGGCTGGAGGAGGTTACAGAGATAGGGACGGGGTGTAGGGGCTGGAGGGGGTTACATAGATAGGGAGGGGGTGTAGGGGCTGGAGGGGGTTACAGAGAGAGGAAGGGGGTGTGTGGGCTGTAGGCGGTTACAGAGATAGGGAGGCGGTGTAGGGGCTGGAGGGGGTTACAGAAATAGGGAGGGGGTGTAGGGGCAGGAGGGGTTACAGAGATAGGGACGGGGTGTAGGGGCTGGAGGGGGTTACATAGATAGGGAGGGGGTGTAGGGGCTGGAGGGGGTACAGAGATAGGGAGGGGGTGTATGGGCTGGAGGGGGGTTACAGTGATAGGGAGGGGGTGTAGGGGCTGGAGGGGTTTACACAGATAAGGAGGGGGTGTAGGATCTGGAGGGGGTTACAGAGATAGTGAGGGGGTGTAGGGGCTGGAGGGGGTTACAGAGTTAGGGAGGGGTTGTATGGACTGGAGGGCGTTATAGGGATAGGGAGGCGGTGTAGGGGCTGGAGGTGGTTACAGAAATAGGGA
>NC_081394.1:4701662-4724162 GCF_030684315.1 Stegostoma tigrinum | reverse complement strand
TGTGGTTTCCTCGAGTCAGGTCACAGATCAGTCACAGCGTGCGGGGTTCAAAGGGTGAAAGCCTTCTTCTTACTCTTATGTTACAGTATCAAACAGGAGGCTGAATGGCCTCTTCCTGTTCCTGTGTAACAGGCCCGAGGAGGTGGGGCTGAATGGCCACTTCCTGTTCCTGTGTAAAAGGATTGAGATGGGGGCTGAATGGTCTCCTCCTGTTCCTGTGTAAAAGGCTCAAGGAGTGGGCCTGAATGGGGCATTCTCTTGCCTTCCCATCTCTTTCCATTTTCGGAGGCCAGTTTCCGTTCCCTAATTTCAATGCTTTGTCTAAAATTGGCGTCTTTGGAAATCCCAATTGGCTGTTTTCAGAAGATCTTGTGGGCCATCGATGAGTTCCAAAAATAATGTCAGAAAGATGAAGGGTCATGGATGTCACATGGTAAAACGTTACAAAATCCTGCCCTGGATAAGGAACATCGAGCTTACCGTAACATTCTTAGACACGAGGTTCCTCATTAAATCATTTCCCCATAATGACGCAATACTGTGGAAAAGGAGATAACAAGGTATAGAACTGGATGAACACAGCAGGCCAAGCAGCATCAGAGGGGCAGGAAGGCTGACATTTTGGGCCGAGACCCATTTCTGAAGATGGGTCTAGGCCTGAAACGTCAGCCTTCCTGCTCCTCTGATGCTGCTTGGCCTGCTGTGTTCATCCAGCTCCACACCCTATTATCTCAGATTCTCCAGCATCGGCAGCTCCTACTATCTCTTGTGGAAAAGGAGATAGTTTCTGTGGGATGTAATTAGTGTTTTACAAGGTTGAGTTATTAGCTTGTGGTTGTGGTTGAGGCTGAGGATATACTGGATTCAGGGGGATCATTTTCCGCTTGGGGGCCATATAGCCCTCTGGACTCAATATCGAGTTCAATTACTTTAGGGCCTAAACTCTCCCATGTCCTTACTCCAAACCCCACACACCAGGCCCTGCTGTCACATTACACACCACCTATTGTTGGCCACTAACAATCCCTATTAACCTTCCTAGCTAGGTCTTTATCAACTGTTTTGTCTTATCCCCATTTTGTACTCTCGCTTTGGGCTCTATCCCCACCTTTCATTCACTCCTTACCCCTATATCCCCAATGTACTTCTGCATATAAACTCAGAGATAGTGGTAACTGCGGATGCTAATGAATCTGAGATAACAAGGTGTAGAGCTGGATGAAGGCAGCAGACCAAGCAGCATCAGAGGAGCAGGAAAGCTGAAGTTTCGGGTCTAGACCCTTCTTCATTTTTCTGAAGAAGGGTCTAGGCCAGAAACGTCAGCCTTCCTGCTCCTCTGAGGCTGCTTGGCCTGCGCGTTCATCCAGCTCTACACCGTGTTTTCTGCATATAGATTGACATTTTCCCAGCTACCATCAGTTCTGAGGAAGGGTCACTCAATCATAAATGTTAACTCTGATTTCTCTCCAAGTCGCTGCCGGACCTGCTGAGTTTTTGCTGCAATTTCTACACCTGTCTCCTGATTTACAGCATCCACAGTTCTTTCGGTGTTTATGAAATACCTTTTAAATGCTGTAATTTGTACCAGCCTCCCCCACTTCCTCTGGCAGCTCCTTCCATACACAAACCACCTCCTCCGTGAAAATGTTGCCCTCAGATCCCTTTTAAATCTTTCCCCTCTCACCTTAAACCTATGCCCTCTGGCATTGGGCTCCCCTCTCATACCCCTGGGGGAAAATGTCCTCGCCTGGACTCTCTGGGGAGCCCGGTGCCCCCGAATGTCCTGTCGTCGATTTGGAAAGGGTCCGAGCCTGATGTGCTGGAACCTATGGTGGGCGCGTGTCTGGGCGGCTAGGAGCTGACCCAACAAGCTCAATGGGTCTCACGATGAGTAATTCGCTGGGCCTGCTGGCGACAGCCTCTGTGGTCGAACAGCCTTTGGGGGAAGAGGGCGCCTGGGCCTACACGTAACTCCAGACCCACAGCCTCTCAAATGGCCCAGCTGGCAGCCAGGGGTGGGCAACTAATGAAGGGGCCCAACCGACGATGCCCGATGCCTAGGAAATATATTAGCTCTGTGCCGGCCAAGTGTTATTTTGGTGGCCAATACCTTCTCAGGTTTGAGAGAGAGGTGAGTAGCTGGGGCATTTCTCCCTCCTGTTCTGTTGTACTTCCCTCTCCTCCTTCCCTATCACCCCCACCGCCGTCATCCTTGTATTTATCATCGTATTATTAGCCCTTGGTGGGTTTTGGCTTCAATTAGAAGCACAGGTTATGTGATGACGGGGAAGATAATGTCTAGAGGTATGTAACAACATCTCTGAACAGTAAGAGAGAGACATTAACATTCCCTTTCCTAAGGGTTGGAGACCAGAACTACTCCAGACTCAAACCTTGCCTGCCAGAGCCTGGAATGGGGTTTGAAGCTGGAAGACCCCCCCCCCCCCCCCCCCACCGCCTTGCTCAGAGGCTCAGACACAAAGCACACACAGACCATTGCCCAAATGCTGCTTGGAGGCTTCAATTGAATCGGCCTCCACCATAGACTCAGGCAGTGACTTCCAGGCCTTAACCTGTATGCATTGGACTTTGAGATAACAAGGTGTAGAGCTGGGTGAACACGGGCGGCCAAGCAGCATCAGAGGAGCACGAAGGCTGATGTTTTGGGCCGAGAGACTATTTGCACAGACTGGGGGAAAGGCAAGGGATTGACAATATGGGATGGCACCAGGGAAGGTATAATGGGCTGAATGGCCTCAAACTGAGCCGTAATGGCTCAGTGATGGTGTCAATGAATTTAGATCCGTCTCCTACACATCTGCCTTGGGACCCTGTCTCTCCTCAGCCTCACCCTGTTATCCCAGTGATTTTAAATAACCCATCAGATCTCCCTGCGTCTTTCTTGTTGCCAGGGAGAACAGCAACAGTCATACATCTCACACCTGAGCACTTGAACTATGTCGTGGTGATAATATTTCTACCTCTGAGCTGGGAGTCTGAGGGTTTGAGTCCCTACCTGCTGGATTCCAGTCCTGCATGCCCCAGTATAATGGTTGGAAAAATTATAGTTAAAAAGGGAAGGAGGAGATCTTGTGGCACAGCCGTAGTGCCTGTATCTCTAAGCTGCGGGGGACGAGCGTTCCAATCCATACTTGCTCCAGAGGTGTGTAGTAATATCTCTGAGCAATTTGATTAGAAAACGTTTACAAGGTGCCAGCAGCTTATGAAAGGATTCTGTTCTTAAACTAGGTCTATTTTTGCACAAGTTGGAACTCAATACCATACAATATAAGGTGTGGAGCTGGAGGAACACAGCGGGCCAGGCAGCATCAGAGGAGCCGGAAGGCTGATGTTTTGGTCCTCGGGAAAAAATAAACCACACAACATCAGACATTACAATATAAATCAATGGCCGAGTGGTGTTTTCGCTGGGCTGTTAATCCAGAGACGGAGCAATATATCCTGGGGACCCGGGTACAAATCCCACCAGGGCAGATGGTGGAATCTGAATTCAATAAAATATCTGGAATTAAGAGTCTAACGATGACTGTGAATCCATTGTCAATTGTTAGAAAAACTCATCTGGTTCACTGATGCCCCTTTAGGGAAGGAAACTGCCATCTTGACTTGGCCTGGGCCTACATGTGACTCCAGACCCACAGCAGTGTGGTTGACTCTTAAGTGCCCTCTGGGAAATTAGGGATGGGCAATAAACGCTGGCCTGGCCAATGAGGCCCTCATTCTGTGAATGAATTTAAAAGATGAGATGGCCAGACATAAGTACGAATGCTTGCCAGATCTTTAAAGCGAACATTAACCCAGACATTGATGCCTTGGGGCTCTATCACAAGCCCAAGTTTTGGTAAGTGCGGAAGGACTGCCTGCAGTGGCTGATGGGAAAGTGTGAGAGGGGGCTGGTTCTGACCAAGTGGAGGCGGGTCTGGCGTGAAAGTCCACTGGATAAGTTACTAACTCACTGAGGCTCTCCTTTTGAAGAAGCAGAAGGGGCTTCTCAGATGGTCTCCGAGAATCTCGCTTTCTTAATTCATTCACGGGATGACGAGGCCAGCATTTATTGCCCATCTCTAGTTACCCATTGGGCAGTTAAGAGTCAACCCCATTGCTGTGGGTCTGGAGTCACATGTAGGCCAGACCAGGTAAGGATGGCAGTTTCCTTCCCTAAAGGATGTGAGTGAACCAGATGGGTTTTTCCAACAATTGTCGATGAATTCATAGTCACTATTAAGCACTTAACTCCAGATATTTTCTTGAATTCAAATTCCACCCGCCAAGGCAGGATTCGAACCTGGGACCCAGAACATTACCTGGGTCTCTGGATGAGTAGTATAGTGATAATATGACTGGGCCACTGCCTAACACGCAACTCAACCTGCTTCAGGCCTGAGTTAGAGATAGTAAGAACTGCCAATGTTGGACTCAGAGATAACACAGTGGGGAGCTGGAGGAACACAGCAGGCCAGGCAGCTTCAGAATCCTCACTCTTTATTTCTGAGCTCCCTTCCCCCTCCCCAGTTCTGAAGAAGAGTCCTGACCCAAAACTTCAGCTTCCCTGTTCTTCCAATGCTGCGTGGGTTGCTGTGTTCCTCCTGCTCCCCACTGTGTTCCCCCAGCTCCACACTGTGTTCCTCCAGCCCCACACTGTGTTCCCCCAGCTCCACACTGTGTTCCTCCAGCCCCACACTGTGTTCCTCTGGCTCCCACACTGTGTTCCTCTGGTTCCAACACTATGTTCCTCCAGCTACCACACTGTGTTCCTCCTGCTCCCCACTGTGTTCCCCCAGCTCCACACTATGTTCCTCCAGCCCCACACTGTGTTCCTCCAGCCCCACAACTGTGTTCCTCCAGCTCCCCACTGGGTTCCCCCAGCTCCACACTGTGTTCCTCCTGCTCCCCACTGTGTTCCCCCAGCTCCACACTGTGTTCCTCCAGCTCCACACTGTGTTCCCCCAGCCCCACACTGTGTTCCTCCAGCCCCGCACTGCGTTCCCCCAGCTCCACGCCATGTTCCTCCAGCTTCACACTGTGTACCTCCTGCTCCCCACTGTGTTCCTCCTGCTCCCCACTGTGTTCCCCCAGGTCCACACTGTGTTCCCTCAGCTCCACACTGGGTTCCTCCAGCCCCACACTGTGTTCCTCCAGCTCCACACTGTGTCCCTCCAGCCCCACACTGTGTTCCTTCAGCCCCACACTGTGTTCCTCCAGCTCCACACTGTGTTCCTCCAGCCCCACACTGTGTTCCTCCAGCCCCACACTGTGTTCCTCCAACTCCACACTGTGTTCCTCCAGATCCCCACTGTTTTCCTCCTGCCCCACACTGTGTTCCTCCAACTCCACACTATGTTCCTCCAGCCCCACACTGTGTTCCTCTGGCTCCCACATTATGTTCCTCTGGTTTCCATACTGTGTTCCTCCAGCCCAACACTGTTTCCCCCAGCTCCACACTGTGTCCCTCCTGTTCCGCACTGTGATCCTCCTGCTCCCCACTGTGATCCCCAGGTCCACACCGTGTTCCTCCAGCTCCACACTGAGTTAACTCAGTTCGACGCTGTGTCCCTCCAGTTATCCACTGTGTTCCTTCAGCACCACACTGTGTACCTCCAGCTCCCTACACTGTGTTCCTCCAGCCCCACACTGTGTTCCTCCAGCCCAACACTGTGTTCCTCCAGCTCCACACAGTGTTCCTCCATCTCCACGCTGTGTTCCTCCAGCCCCACACTGTGTTCCTCCAGCCCCACACTGTGTTCCTCCAGCTCCACACTGTGTTCCTCCAGCTGCACACTGTGTTCCTCCTTATCTACACTGTGTTCCTCCAGCCCCACACTGTGTTCCTCCATCCACACACTGAGTTCCCCGCCCCACACTGTGTTCCTCCAGCCCCACACTGTGTTCCTCCAACTCCACACTGTGCTCCTCCAACTCCACACTGTGTTCCTCCAGCTCCACACTGAGTTCCTCCAGTTCCACACTGTGTTCCTCAAGCTCCCCTCTGTGTTCCCCCAGCTCCACACTGTGTTCCTCCAGCGCCACACTGTGTTCCTCCAGCTCCACACTGTGTTCCCCCAGCTCCACACTGTGTTCCTCCTGCTCCCCACTGTGTTCTTCCTGCTCCACACTGTGTTCCTCCAGCCCCACACTGTGTTCCTCCAGCCCCGCACTGTGTTCCTCCAGCTCCACACTGTGTTCCTCCTGCTACACACTGTGTTCCCTCAGCTCCACACTGTGTTCCTCCAGCCCCACACTGTGTTCCTCCATCCCCACACTGTGTTCCTCCATCCACACACTGAGTTCCCCGCCCCACACTGTGTTCCTCCAGCCCCACACTGTGTTCCTCCAACTCCACACTGTGCTCCTCCAACTCCACACTGTGTTCCTCCAGCTCCACACTGAGTTCCTCCAGTTCCACACTGTGTTCCTCAAGCTCCCCTCTGTGTTCCCCCAGCTCCACACTGTGTTCCTCCAGCGCCACACTGTGTTCCTCCAGCTCCACACTGTGTTCCCCCAGCTCCACACTGTGTTCCTCCTGCTCCCCACTGTGTTCCCCTGCTCCACACTGTGTTCCTCCAGCGCCACACTGTGTTCCTCCAGCCCCACACTGTGTTCCTCCAGCTCCACACTGTGTTCCTCCTGCTACACACTGTGTTCCCTCAGCTCCACACTGTGTTCCTCCAGCCCCACACTGTGTTCCTCCAGCTCCCCACACTGTGTCCCTCCAACTCCGCACTGCGTTCCCCCAGCTCCACGCTGTGTTCCTCCAGCTCCACAGTGTGTTCCTGCTGCTCCCCACTGTGTTCCCCCGGTCCACACTGTGTTCCTCCAGCCCCACACTGTGTTCCTCCAGCTCCCCACTGTGTTCCTCCAGCCCCACGCTGTGTTCCTGCAGCTCCACACTGAGTTCCTCCAGTTCGACACTGTGTTCCTCCAGCTCCACACTGTGTTCCTCCAGCCCCACACTGTGTTCCTCCAGCTCCGCACTGTGTTCCTCCAGCTCCCCACTGTGTTCCCCCAGCTCCACACTGTGTTCCTCCAGTTCGACACTGTGTTCCTCCAGCTCCACACTGTGTTCCTCCAGCTCCCCACTGTGTTCCCCCAGCGTCACACTGTGTTCCTCCAGCTCCTCACTGTGTTCCTCCAGCCCCATACTGTGTTTCTCTGGCTCCCACACTGTGTTCCTCTGGTTGCCACACAGTGTTCCCCCAGCCCCACACTGTGTTCCTCCAGCCCCACACTGTGTTCCTCCAGCCCCACACTGTGTTCCTCCAGCTCCACACTTGGTTCCTCCAACTCCACACTGTGTTCCTCCAGCCCCACACTGTGTTCCTCCAACTCCACACTGTGTTCCTCCAGCCCCACACTGTGTTCCTCCAACTCCACACTGTGTTCCTCCAGATCGCCACTGTGTTCCTCCAGCTCCACACTGTGTTCCTCCAGCCCCACAGTGTGTTCCTCCAACTCCCCACTGTGTTCCTCCAGATCCCAACTGTGTTCCTCCAGCCCCACACTGTGTTCCTCCAGCTCCGCACTGTGTTCCTCCAGTCCCCACACGATGTTCCTCCAGCCCCACACTGTGTTCCTCCAGCTCCGCACTGTATTCCTCCAGCCCCCACACTGTGTTCCTCCAGCTCCCCACTGTGTTCCTCCAGCTCCACGCTGTGTTCCTCCAGCTCCACACTATGTTCCTCCATCCCCACACTGTGTCCCTCCAGCTCCACACTATGTTCCTCCATCCCCACACTCTGTTCCTCCAGCCCCACACTGTGTTCCTCTAGCCCCACACTGTGTTTCTCCTGCTCCTCACTGTGTTCCTCCAGCTCCACACTGTGTACCTCCAGCTCCCCACTGTGTTCCTCCAGCCCCACACTGTGTTCCTCCAGCTCCACACTGTGTTTCCCCAGCTCCCCACGGTGTTCGTCCAGCCCCACACTGTGTTCCTCCAGCTCCCCACTGTGTTCCTCTGGCTCCCACACTGTGATCCTCCAGCCCCACACTGTGATCCTCCAGCCACACACTGTGATCCTCCAGCTCCCCACACTGTGTCCCTCCAGCCCCGCACTGCATTCCCCCAGCTCCACGCTGTGTTCCTCCTGCTCCACACCGTGTTCCTCCAGCTCCACAGTGTGTTCCTCCTGCTCCCCACTGTGTTCCCCCGGTCCACACTGTGTTCCTCCAGTTCCACACTGTGTTCCTCCAGCCCCACGCTGTGTTCCTGCAGTTCCACACTGAGTTCCTCCAGTTTGACACTGTGTTCCTCCAGCTCCACACTGTGTTCCTCCAGCTCCCCACACTGTGTCCCTCCAGCGCCGCACTGTGTTCCCCCAGCTGCACGCTGTGTTCCTCCTGCTCCACACCATGTTCCTCCAGCTCCACACTGTGTACCTTCTGCTCCCCACTGTGTTCCTCCAGCCCCACACTGTGTTCAGCCAGCTCCACACTGTGTTCCTCCAGCCCCACACTGTGTTCAGCCAGCTCCACACTGTGTTCCTCCAGCCCCACACTGTGTTCCTCCAGCTCCCCACTGTGTTCCTCCAGCCCCACACTGTGTTCCTGCAGCTCCAAACTGAGTTCCTCCAGTTCCACACTGTGTTCCTCCAGCTCAACACTGTGTTCCTCCAGCTCCTCACTGTGTTCCTCCAACTCCACACTGTGTTCCTCCAGCCCCACACTGTGTTCCTCCAGCCCCGCGCTGTGTTCCCCCAGCTCCCCACTGTGTTCCTCCAGCTCCCCACTGTGTTCCTCCAGCTCCACATTGTGTTCCTCCAGCTCCACACTGTGTTCCTCCAGCTCCCACACTGTGTTTCTCTGGCTCCCACACTGTGTTCCTCTGGTTCCCACACTGTGTTCCTCCAGCCCCACACTGTGTTCCACTGGCTCCCCGCTGTATTCCTCCAGCCCCACACTGTGTTCCTCCAGCCCCACACTGTGTTCCTCCAGCCCCACACTGTGTTCCTCCAACTCCACACTTGTTTCCTCCAACTCCACACTGTGTTCCTCCAGCCCCACACTGTGTTCCTCCAGCCCCACACTGTGTTCCTCCAACTCCACACTTGTTTCCTCCAACTCCACACTGTGTTCCTGCAGCTCCAAACTGAGTTCCTCCAGTTCCACACTGTGTTCCTCCAGCTCAACACTGTGTTCCTCCAGCTCCACACTGTGTTTCTCCTGCTCCTCACTGTGTTCCTCCAGCTCCACACTGCGTTCCTCCAGCCCCACGCTGTGTTCCTCCAGCTCCGCACTGTGTTCCTCCAGCTCCCCACTGTGTTCCCCCAGCTCCACATTGTGTTCCTCCAGTTCGACACTGTGTTCCTCCAGCTCCACACTGTGTTCCTCCAGCTCCCCACTGTGTTCCCCCAGCATCACACTGTGTTCCTCCAGCTCCTCACTGTGTTCCTCCAGCCCCATACTGTGTTTCTCTGGCTCCCACACTGTGTTCCTCTGGTTCCCACACGGTGTTCCCCCAGCCCCACACTGTGTTCCTCCAGCCCCACACTGTGTTCCTCCAGCCCCACACTGTGTTCCTCCAGCCCCACACTGTGTGCCTCCAGGTCCACACTGTGTTCAGCCAGCTCCACACTGTGTTCCTCCAGCCCCACACTGTGTTCCTCCAGCCCCACACTGTGTTCCTCCAACTCCACACTTGGTTCCTCCAACTCCACACTGTGTTCCTCCAGCCCCACACTGTGTTCCTCCAACTCCAAACTGTGTTCCTCCAGATCCCCACTGTTTTCCTTCAGCTCCACACTGTGTTCCTCCCGCCCAACACTGTGTTCCTCCAGCTCCACACTGTGTTCCTCCAGCCCCACACTGTGTTCCTCCAACTCCACACTGTGTTCCTCCAGCCCCACACTGTGTTTCTCCTGCTCCTCACTGTGTTCCTCCAGCTCCACACTGTGTACCTCCAGCTCCCCACTGTGTTCCTCCAGCCCCACACTGTGTTCCTCCAGCTCCACACTTTGTTTCCCCAGCTCCCCACGGTGTTCGTCCAGCCCCACACTGTGTTCCTCCAGCTCCGCACTGTATTCCTCCAGCCCCCACACTGTGTTCCTCCAGCCCCACACTGTGTTCCTCCAGCTCCCCTCACTGTGTTCCTCCAGCTCCACACTGTGTTCCTCCAGCTCCCCACACTGTGTTCCTCCCGCTCCACACTGTGTTCCTCCAACTCCACACTGTGTTCCTCCAGCACCCCACTGTGTTCCTCCAGCTCCACACTGTGTTCCTCCAACTCCACACTATGTTCCTCCATCCCCACACTGTGTCCCTCCAGCTCCACACTATGTTCCTCCATCCCCACACTGTGTTCCTCCAGCCCCACACTGTGTTTCTCCTGCTCCTCACTGTGTTCCTCCAGCTCCACACTGTGTACCTCCAGCTCCCCACTGTGTTCCTCCAGCCCCACACTGTGTTCCTCCAGCTCCACACTTTGTTTCCCCAGCTCCCCACGGTGTTCGTCCAGCCCCACACTGTGTTCCTCCAGCTCCCCACTGTGTTCCTCTGGCTCCCACACTGTGATCCTCCAGCCCCACACTGTGATCCTCCAGCCACACACTGTGATCCTCCAGCTCCACACACTGTGTCCCTCCAGCCCCGCACTGCATTCCCCCAGCTCCACGCTGTGTTCCTCCTGCTCCACACCGTGTTCCTCCAGCTCCACAGTGTGTTCCTCCTGCTCCCCACTGTGTTCCCCCAGTCCACACAGTGTTCCTCCAGTTCCACACTGTGTTCCTCCAGCCCCACGCTGTGTTCCTGCAGTTCCACACTGAGTTCCACCAGTTTGACACTGTGTTCCTCCAGCTCCACACTGTGTTCCTCCAGCTCCCCACACTGTGTCCCTAAAGCGCCGCACTGTGTTCCCCCAGCTGCACGCTGTGTTCCTCCTGCTCCACACCATGTTCCTCCAGCGCCACACTGTGTACCTTCTGCTCCCCACTGTGTTCCTCCAGCCCCACACTGTGTTCAGCCAGCTCCACACTGTGTTCCTCCAGCCCCACACTGTGTTCCTCCAGCTCCCCACTGTGTTCCTCCAGCCCCACACTGTGTTCCTGCAGCTCCAAACTGAGTTCCTCCAGTTCCACACTGTGTTCCTCCAGCTCAACACTGTGTTCCACCAGCCCCGCGCTGTGTTCCCCCAGCTCCACACTGTGTTCCTCCAGCTCCCCACTGTGTTCCTCCAGCTCCACATTGTGTTCCTCCAGCTCCCCACTGTGTTCCCCCAGCTCCACACTGTGTTCCTCCAGCTCCCACACTGTGTTTCTCCAGCTCCCACACTGTGTTCCTCTGGTTCCCACACTGTGTTCCTCCAGCCCCACACTGTGTTCCTCTGGCTCCCCGCTGTGTTCCTCCAGCCCCACACTGTGTTCCTCCAACTCCACACTTGGTTCCTCCAACTCCACACTGTGTTCCTCCAGCTCCACACTGTGTTCCTCTGGTTCCCACACTGTGTTCCTCCAGCCCCACACTGTGTTCCTCTGGCTCCCCGCTGTGTTCCTCCAGCCCCACACTGTGTTCCTCCAACTCCACACTGTGTTCCTCCAGCCCCACACTGTGTTCCCCCAGCTCCCCACTGTGTTCCTCCAGCCCCACACTGTGTTCCTCCAACTCCACACTGTGTTCCTCCAGCCCCACACTGTGTTCCTCTGGCTCCCCGCTGTGTTCCTCCAGCCCCACACTGTGTTCCTCCAACTCCACACTGTGTTCCTCCAGCTCCACACTGTGTTCCCCCAGCTCCCCACTGTGTTCCTCCAGCCCCACACTGTGTTCCCCCAGCCCCGCACTGTGTTCCCCCAGCTCCACACTGTGTTCCTCCAGCTCCACACTCTTTTCCCCGAGCTCCACACTGTGTTCGTCCAGCCCCACACCGTGTTCCTTTGGCTCCCACACTGTATTCCTCTGGCTCCCACACTATGTTCCTCCAGCTCCACACTGTGTTCCCCCAGGTCCACACTGTGTCCCTCCTGTTCCGCACTGTGCTCCCCCAACTCCACACTGTGTCCCTCCTGTTCCGCACCGTGCTCCCCCAACTCCACACTGTGTCCCTCCAGCCCCACGCTGTGTTCCTCCAGCTCCACACTGTGGTCCTCCAGATCCACACTGTGTTCCTCCAGCCCCACACTGTGTTCCTCCAGCCCCACACTGTGTTCTTCCATCCCCACACTGTGTTCTTCCAGCTCCACGCTGAGTTCCTCCAGCTCCCCACTGTGTTCCTCCAGTTCCACGCTGTGTTCCTCCAGCTCCACACTGTTTTCCCCCAGCTCCACACTGTGTTCTTCCAGCCCCACACTGTGTTCCTCCAGTTCCACACTGTGTTCCCCCAGCTCCCCACTGTGTTCCTCCAGCCCGACACTGTGTTCCTCCAGCTCCACACTGTGTTCCTCCAGCTCCACACTGTGTTCCTCCAGCCCCACTCTGTGTTCCTGCAGCTCCACACTGAGTTCCTCCAGTTCCACACTGTGTTCCTCCAGCTCCACACTGTGTTCCCCCAACCCCACACTGTGTTCCTCCAGCTCCACACTGTGTTCCTCCAGCTCCACACTGTGTATCTCCAGCTCCACACTGTGTCCCTCCAGCCCCACACTGTGTTCCTCCAGCTCCACACTGTGTATCTCCAGCTCCACACTGTGTTCCTCCAGCCCTACACTGTTTTCCTCCATCCCCACACTGTGTTCTTCCAGCCCCACACTGTGTTCCTCCAGCTCCACACTGTGTTCCTCCAGCCCAACACTGTGTTCCTCCAGCTCCCCACACTGTGTTCCTCCAGCTCCACACTGTGTTTCTCCTGCTCCTCACTGTGTTCCTCCATCTCCCCACTGTGTTCCTCCAGCCCCACTCTGTGTTCCTCCAGCCCCAAACTGTGTTCGTCCGGCTCTAAACTGTGTTCCTCCTTATCTACACTGTGTTCCTCCAGCCCCACACTGTGTCCCTCCAGCTCCACACTGTGTCCCTCTAGCCCCACACTGTGTTCCTGCGCTCCACACTGTGTTTCTCCTGCTCCTCACTGTGTTCCTCCAGCTCCCCACTGTGTTCCTCCAGCCCCACTCTGTGTTCGTCCAGCCCCAAACTGTGTTCGTCCGGCTCTAAACTGTGTTCCTCCTTATCTACACTGTGTTCCTCCAGCCCCACACTGTGTTCTTCCAGCCCCACACTGAGTTCCTCCAGCTCCACACTGTGTTCCTCCAGCCCCACACTGTGTTCCTCCATCCCCACACTGTGTTCAGCCAGCTCCACACTGTGTTCCTCCAGCCCCACACTGTGTTCCTCCAGCCCCACACTGTGTTCCTCCAACTCCACACTGTGTTCCTCCAGATCCCCACTGTTTTCCTCCTGCCCCACACTGTGTTCCTCCCGCCCCACACTGTGTTCCTCCAGCCCCACACTGTGTTCCTCCAGCCCCACACTGTGATCCTCCAGCTCCACACTGTGATCCTCCAGCTCCACACTGTGTTCCTCCAGCCCCACCCTGTGTTCCTCCATCCCCACACTGTGTTCTTCCAGCTCCACACTGTGTTCCTCCAGCCCCACACTGTGTTCCTCCAGCCCAACACTGTGTTCCTCCGACTCCACACTGTGATCCTCCAGATCCCCACTGTTTTCCTCCAGCCTCACACTGTGTTCCTCCCGCCCCACACTGTGTTCCTCCAGCCCCACACTGTGTTCCTCCAGCCCCACAGTGTGTTCCTCCAACTCCGCACTGTGTTCCTCCAGATCCCCTCTGTTTTCCTCCAGCCCCACACTGTGTTCCTCCAGCTCCGCACTGTGTTCCTCCAGTCCCCACACTGTGTTCCTCCAGCCCCACACTGTGTTCCTCCTGCTCCACACTGTGTCCCTCCAGCCCCTCTCTGTGTTCTTCCAGCTCCGCACTGTGTTCCTCCAGCCCCCACAATGTGTTCCTCCAGCTCCACACGGTGTTCCTCCAGCCCCACACTGTTTTCCTCCATCCCCACACTGTGTTCCTCCAGCTCCCCACACTGTGTTCCTCCCCCTCCACACTGTGTTCCTCCAACTCCACACTGTGTTCCTCCAGCTCCTCACTGTGTTCCTCCAGCCCCACGCTGTGTTCCTCCAGCTCCACACTGTGTCCCTCCAGCGCCACACTATGTCCCTCCAGCCCCACACTGAGTTCCTCTAGCCCCACACTGTGTTCCTCTAGCCCCACACTGTGTTCCTGCGCTCCACACTGTGTTTCTCCAGCTCCTCACTGTGTTCCTCCAGCTCCCCACTGTGTTCCTCCAGCCCCACACTGTGTTCCTCCAGTTCCACACTGTGTTCCTCCAGCTCCTCATTGTGTTCCTCCAGCTCTACACTGTGTTCCTCCAGCTCCACACTGTGTTCCTCCAGCTCCGCACTGTGTTCCTCCATCCCCACACTGTGTTCTTCCAGCTCCGCACTGTGTTCCTCCAGCCCCACACTGTGTTCCTCCAACTCCACACTGTGTTCCTCCAGCCCCACAGTGTGTTCCTCCAACTCCACACTGTGTTCCTCCAGCCCCACACTGTGTTCCTCCAGCCCCACAGTGTGTTCCTCCAACTCCACACTGTGTTCCTCCAGCCCCACACTGTGTTCCTCCAACTCCACACTGTGTTCCTCCAGCTCCACATTGTGTTCCTCCAGCTCCACACTGTGTTCCTCCAGCCCCACACTGTGTTCCTGCAGCCCCACACTGTGTTCCTCCAGCCCCACACTGTGTTCCTCCAGTCCCACATTGTGTTCCTCCAGCTCCACACTGTGTTCCTCCAGCTCCACACTGTGTTCCTCCAGCTCCGCACTGTGTTTCTCTAGCCCCACACTGTGTTTCTCCTGCTCCTCACTGTGTTCCTCCAGCCCCACACTGTGTTCCTCCAGCTCCACACTGTGTTTCCCCAGCTCCCCACGGTGTTCGTCCAGCCCCACACTGTGTTCCTCCAGCTCCCCACTGTGTTCCTCTGGCTCCCACACTGTGATCCTCCAGCCCCACACTGTGATCCTCCAGCCACACACTGTGATCCTCCAGCTCCACACACTGTGTCCCTCCAGCCCCGCACTGCATTCCCCCAGCTCCACGCTGTGTTCCTCCTGCTCCACACCGTGTTCCTCCAGCTCCACAGTGTGTTCCTCCTGCTCCCCACTGTGTTCCCCCAGTCCACACTGTGTTCCTCCAGTTCCACACTGTGTTCCTCCAGCCCCACGCTGTGTTCCTGCAGTTCCACACTGAGTTCCTCCAGTTTGACACTGTGTTCCTCCAGCTCCACACTGTGTTCCTCCAGCTCCCCACACTGTGTCCCTAAAGCGCCGCACTGTGTTCCCCCAGCTGCACGCTGTGTTCCTCCTGCTCCACACCATGTTCCTCCAGCGCCACACTGTGTACCTTCTGCTCCCCACTGTGTTCCTCCAGCCCCACACTGTGTTCAGCCAGCTCCACACTGTGTTCCTCCAGCCCCACACTGTGTTCAGCCAGCTCCACACTGTGTTCCTCCAGCCCCACACTGTGTTCCTCCAGCTCCCCACTGTGTTCCTCCAGCCCCACACTGTGTTCCTGCAGCTCCAAACTGAGTTCCTCCAGTTCCACACTGTGTTCCTCCAGCTCAACACTGTGTTCCTCCAGCCCCGCGCTGTGTTCCCCCAGCTCCACACTGTGTTCCTCCAGCTCCCCACTGTGTTCCTCCAGCTCCACATTGTGTTCCTCCAGCTCCCCACTGTGTTCCCCCAGCTCCACACTGTGTTCCTCCAGCTCCCACACTGTGTTTCTCCAGCTCCCACACTGTGTTCCTCTGGTTCCCACACTGTGTTCCTCCAGCCCCACACTGTGTTCCTCTGGCTCCCCGCTGTGTTCCTCCAGCCCCACACTGTGTTCCTCCAGCCCCACACTGTGTTCCTCCAACTCCACACTTGGTTCCTCCAACTCCACACTGTGTTCTTCCAGCTCCACACTGTGTTCCCCCAGCTCCCCACTGTGTTCCTCCAGCCCCACACTGTGTTCCCCCAGCCCCGCACTGTGTTCCCCCAGCTCCACACTGTGTTCCTCCAGCTCCACACTCTTTTCCCCGAGCTCCACACTGTGTTCGTCCAGCCCCACACCGTGTTCCTTTGGCTCCCACACTGTATTCCTCTGGCTCCCACACTGTGTTCGTCCAGCTCCACACTGTGTTCCCCCAGGTCCACACTGTGTCCCTCCTGTTCCGCACTGTGCTCCCCCAACTCCACACTGTGTCCCTCCTGTTCCGCACCGTGCTCCCCCAACTCCACACTGTGTCCCTCCAGCCCCACGCTGTGTTCCTCCAGCTCCACACTGTGGTCCTCCAGATCCACACTGTGTTCCTCCAGCCCCACACTGTGTTCCTCCAGCCCCACACTGTGTTCTTCCATCCCCACACTGTGTTCTTCCAGCTCCACGCTGAGTTCCTCCAGCTCCCCACTGTGTTCCTCCAGTTCCACGCTGTGTTCCTCCAGCTCCACACTGTTTTCCCCCAGCTCCACACTGTGTTCTTCCAGCCCCACACTGTGTTCCTCCAGTTCCACACTGTGTTCCCCCAGCTCCCCACTGTGTTCCTCCAGCCCGACACTGTGTTCCTCCAGCTCCACACTGTGTTCCTCCAGCACCACACTGTGTTCCTCCAGCCCCACTCTGTGTTCCTGCAGCTCCACACTGAGTTCCTCCAGTTCCACACTGTGTTCCTCCAGCTCCACACTGTGTTCCCCCAACCCCACACTGTGTTCCTCCAGCTCCACACTGTGTATCTCCAGCTCCACACTGTGTCCCTCCAGCCCCACACTGTGTTCCTCCAGCTCCACACTGTGTATCTCCAGCTCCACACTGTGTTCCTCCAGCCCTACACTGTTTTCCTCCATCCCCACACTGTGTTCTTCCAGCCCCACACTGTGTTCCTCCAGCTCCACACTGTGTTCCTCCAGCCCAACACTGTGTTCCTCCAGCTCCCCACACTGTGTTCCTCCAGCTCCACACTGTGTTTCTCCTGCTCCTCACTGTGTTCCTCCATCTCCCCACTGTGTTCCTCCAGCCCCACTCTGTGTTCCTCCAGCCCCAAACTGTGTTCGTCCGGCTCTAAACTGTGTTCCTCCTTATCTACACTGTGTTCCTCCAGCCCCACACTGTGTCCCTCCAGCTCCACACTGTGTCCCTCTAGCCCCACACTGTGTTCCTGCGCTCCACACTGTGTTTCTCCTGCTCCTCACTGTGTTCCTCCAGCTCCCCACTGTGTTCCTCCAGCCCCACTCTGTGTTCGTCCAGCCCCAAACTGTGTTCGTCCGGCTCTAAACTGTGTTCCTCCTTATCTACACTGTGTTCCTCCAGCCCCACACTGTGTTCCTCCTGCTCCACACTGTGTCCCTCCAGCCCCTCTCTGTGTTCTTCCAGCTCCGCACTGTGTTCCTCCAGCCCCCACAATGTGTTCCTCCAGCTCCACACTGTGTTCCTCCAGCCCCACACTGTTTTCCTCCATCCCCACACTGTGTTCCTCCAGCTCCCCACACTGTGTTCCTCCCCCTCCACACTGTGTTCCTCCAACTCCACACTGTGTTCCTCCAGCTCCTCACTGTGTTCCTCCAGCCCCACGCTGTGTTCCTCCAGCTCCACACTGTGTCCCTCCAGCGCCACACTATGTCCCTCCAGCCCCACACTGAGTTCCTCTAGCCCCACACTGTGTTCCTCTAGCCCCACACTGTGTTCCTGCGCTCCACACTGTGTTTCTCCTGCTCCTCACTGTGTTCCTCCAGCTCCCCACTGTGTTCCTCCAGCCCCACACTGTGTTCCTCCAGTTCCACACTGTGTTCCTCCAGCTCCTCATTGTGTTCCTCCAGCTCTACACTGTGTTCCTCCAGCTCCACACTGTGTTCCTCCAGCTCCGCACTGTGTTCCTCCATCCCCACACTGTGTTCTTCCAGCTCCGCACTGTGTTCCTCCAGCCCCACACTGTGTTCCTCCAACTCCACACTGTGTTCCTCCAGCCCCACAGTGTGTTCCTCCAACTCCACACTGTGTTCCTCCAGCCCCACACTGTGTTCCTCCAGCCCCACAGTGTGTTCCTCCAACTCCACACTGTGTTCCTCCAGCTCCACACTGTGTTCCTCCAGCTCCCACACTGTGTTCCTCCAGCCCCACACTGTGTTCCTCCAGCCCCACACTGTGTCCCTCCAGTTCCACACTGTGTCCCTCCAGCTCCACACTATGTTCCTCCAGCCCCACCCTGTGTTCCACTAGCCCCACACTGTGTTCCTGCGCTCCACACTGTGTTCCTCCTGCTCCTCACTGTTTTCCTCCAGCTCCCCACTGTGTTCCTCCAGTTCCACACTGTGTTCCTCCAGTTCCACACTGTGTTCCTCCAGCTCCACATTGTGTTCCTCCAGCTCCACACTGTGTTCCTCCAGCCCCACACTGTGTTCCTGCAGCCCCACACTGTGTTCCTCCAGCCCCACACTGTGTTCCTCCAGTCCCACATTGTGTTCCTCCAGCTCCACACTGTGTTCCTCCAGCTCCACACTGTGTTCCTCCAGCTCCGCACTGTGTTTCTCTAGCCCCACACTGTGTTTCTCCTGCTCCTCACTGTGTTCCTCCAGCCCCACACTGTGTTCCTCCAGCTCCACACTGTGTTTCCCCAGCTCCCCACGGTGTTCGTCCAGCCCCACACTGTGTTCCTCCAGCTCCCCACTGTGTTCCTCTGGCTCCCACACTGTGATCCTCCAGCCCCACACTGTGATCCTCCAGCCACACACTGTGATCCTCCAGCTCCACACACTGTGTCCCTCCAGCCCCGCACTGCGTTCCCCCAGCTCCACGCTGTGTTCCTCCTGCTCCACACCGTGTTCCTCCAGCTCCACAGTGTGTTCCTCCTGCTCCCCACTGTGTTCCCCCAGTCCACACTGTGTTCCTCAAGTTCCACACTGTGTTCCTCCAGCCCCACGCTGTGTTCCTGCAGTTCCACACTGAGTTCCTCCAGTTTGACACTGTGTTCCTCCAGCTCCACACTGTGTTCCTCCAGCTCCCCACACTGTGTCCCTAAAGCGCCGCACTGTGTTCCCCCAGCTGCACGCTGTGTTCCTCCTGCTCCACACCATGTTCCTCCAGCGCCACACTGTGTACCTTCTGCTCCCCACTGTGTTCCTCCAGCCCCACACTGTGTTCAGCCAGCTCCACACTGTGTTCCTCCAGCCCCACACTGTGTTCAGCCAGCTCCACACTGTGTTCCTCCAGCCCCACACTGTGTTCCTCCAGCTCCCCACTGTGTTCCTCCAGCCCCACACTGTGTTCCTGCAGCTCCAAACTGAGTTCCTCCAGTTCCACACTGTGTTCCTCCAGCTCAACACTGTGTTCCTCCAGCCCCGCGCTGTGTTCCCCCAGCTCCACACTGTGTTCCTCCAGCTCCCCACTGTGTTCCTCCAGCTCCACATTGTGTTCCTCCAGCTCCCCACTGTGTTCCCCCAGCTCCACACTGTGTTCCTCCAGCTCCCACACTGTGTTTCTCCAGCTCCCACACTGTGTTCCTCTGGTTCCCACACTGTGTTCCTCCAGCCCCACACTGTGTTCCTCTGGCTCCCCGCTGTGTTCCTCCAGCCCCACACTGTGTTCCTCCAGCCCCACACTGTGTTCCTCCAACTCCACACTTGGTTCCTCCAACTCCACACTGTGTTCTTCCAGCTCCACACTGTGTTCCCCCAGCTCCCCACTGTGTTCCTCCAGCCCCACACTGTGTTCCCCCAGCCCCGCACTGTGTTCCCCCAGCTCCACACTGTGTTCCTCCAGCTCCACACTCTTTTCCCCGAGCTCCACACTGTGTTCGTCCAGCCCCACACCGTGTTCCTTTGGCTCCCACACTGTATTCCTCTGGCTCCCACACTGTGTTCCTCCAGCTCCACACTGTGTTCCCCCAGGTCCACACTGTGTCCCTCCTGTTCCGCACTGTGCTCCCCCAACTCCACACTGTGTCCCTCCTGTTCCGCACTGTGCTCCCCCAACTCCACACTGTGTCCCTCCAGCCCCACGCTGTGTTCCTCCAGCTCCACACTGTGGTCCTCCAGATCCACACTGTGTTCCTCCAGCCCCACACTGTGTTCCTCCAGCCCCACACTGTGTTCTTCCATCCCCACACTGTGTTCTTCCAGCTCCACGCTGAGTTCCTCCAGCTCCCCACTGTGTTCCTCCAGTTCCACGCTGTGTTCCTCCAGCTCCACACTGTTTTCCCCCAGCTCCACACTGTGTTCTTCCAGCCCCACACTGTGTTCCTCCAGTTCCACACTGTGTTCCCCCAGCTCCCCACTGTGTTCCTCCAGCCCGACACTGTGTTCCTCCAGCTCCACACTGTGTTCCTCCAGCACCACACTGTGTTCCTCCAGCCCCACTCTGTGTTCCTGCAGCTCCACACTGAGTTCCTCCAGTTCCACACTGTGTTCCTCCAGCTCCACACTGTGTTCCCCCAACCCCACACTGTGTTCCTCCAGCTCCACACTGTGTATCTCCAGCTCCACACTGTGTCCCTCCAGCCCCACACTGTGTTCCTCCAGCTCCACACTGTGTATCTCCAGCTCCACACTGTGTTCCTCCAGCCCTACACTGTTTTCCTCCATCCCCACACTGTGTTCTTCCAGCCCCACACTGTGTTCCTCCAGCTCCACACTGTGTTCCTCCAGCCCAACACTGTGTTCCTCCAGCTCCCCACACTGTGTTCCTCCAGCTCCACACTGTGTTTCTCCTGCTCCTCACTGTGTTCCTCCATCTCCCCACTGTGTTCCTCCAGCCCCACTCTGTGTTCCTCCAGCCCCAAACTGTGTTCGTCCGGCTCTAAACTGTGTTCCTCCTTATCTACACTGTGTTCCTCCAGCCCCACACTGTGTCCCTCCAGCTCCACACTGTGTCCCTCTAGCCCCACACTGTGTTCCTGCGCTCCACACTGTGTTTCTCCTGCTCCTCACTGTGTTCCTCCAGCTCCCCACTGTGTTCCTCCAGCCCCACTCTGTGTTCGTCCAGCCCCAAACTGTGTTCGTCCGGCTCTAAACTGTGTTCCTCCTTATCTACACTGTGTTCCTCCAGCCCCACACTGTGTCCCTCCAGCTCCACACTGTGTCCCTCTAGCCCCACACTGTGTTCCTGCGCTCCACACTGTGTTTCTCCTGCTCCTCACTGTGTTCCTCCAGCTCCCCACCTTGTTCCTCCAGCCCCACTCTGTGTTCGTCCAGCCCCAAACTGTGTTCGTCCGGCTCTAAACTGTGTTCCTCCTTATCTACACTGTGTTCCTCCAGCCCCACACTGTGTTCTTCCAGCCCCACACTGAGTTCCTCCAGCTCCACACTGTGTTCCTCCAGCCCCACACTGTGTTCCTCCATCCCCACACTGTGTTCAGCCAGCTCCACACTGTGTTCCTCCAGCCCCACACTGTGTTCCTCCAGCCCCACACTGTGTTCCTCCAACTCCACACTGTGTTCCTCCAGATCCCCACTGTTTTCCTCCTGCCCCACACTGTGTTCCTCCCGCCCCACACTGTGTTCCTCCAGCCCCACACTGTGTTCCTCCAGCCCCACACTGTGATCCTCCAGCTCCACACTGTGATCCTCCAGCTCCACACTGTGTTCCTCCAGCCCCACCCTGTGTTCCTCCAGCCCCACACTGTGTTCCTCCAGCCCCACACTGTGTTCCTCCAGCCCCACACTGTGTTCCTCCAGCCCAACACTGTGTTCCTCCGACTCCACACTGTGATCCTCCAGATCCCCACTGTTTTCCTCCAGCCTCACACTGTGTTCCTCCCGCCCCACACTGTGTTCCTCCAGCCCCACACTGTGTTCCTCCAGCCCCACAGTGTGTTCCTCCAACTCCGCACTGTGTTCCTCCAGATCCCCTCTGTTTTCCTCCAGCCCCACACTGTGTTCCTCCAGCTCCGCACTGTGTTCCTCCAGTCCCCACACTGTGTTCCTCCAGCCCCACACTGTGTTCCTCCTGCTCCACACTGTGTCCCTCCAGCCCCTCTCTGTGTTCTTCCAGCTCCGCACTGTGTTCCTCCAGCCCCCACAATGTGTTCCTCCAGCTCCACACTATGTTCCTCCAGCCCCACACTGTTTTCCTCCATCCCCACACCGTGTTCTTCCAGCCCAACACTGTGTTCCTCCAGCTCCCCACACTGTGTTCCTCCCCCTCCACACTGTGTTCCTCCAACTCCACACTGTGTTCCTCCAGCTCCACACTGTGTTCCTCCAGCTCCACACTGTGTTCCTCCAGCCTCACACTGTGTTCCTCCATCCCCACACTGTGTTCTTCCAGCTCCACACTGTGTTCCTCCAGCCCCACACTGTGTTCCTCCAGCCCCACACTGTGTTCCTCCAGCTCCACACTGTGTTCCTCCAGATCCCCACTGTTTTCCTCCAGCCCCACACTGTGTTCCTCCAGCCCCACACTGTGTTCCTCCAGCTCCACACTGTGTTCCTCCAGATCCCCACTGTTTTCCTCCAGCCCCACACTGTGTTCCTCCCACCCCACACTGTGTTCCTCCAGCTCCACACTGTGTTCCTCCAGCC
>NC_081394.1:4676662-4696662 GCF_030684315.1 Stegostoma tigrinum | reverse complement strand
CCGCCCCATGCCCCCGTCCCCAAGAGTGTTAATCGTGCTTTCTGTTTCTCCAGAGATGCCCTCCTGAGCTTCTCCAGCTATTTGTGTTTCTGCTGCAGCCCTTTCGTGGTCTTTGTGCCTTCAGCGTCGACTGATTCAGAGCCTCAGCTGGTGATCGATCTGCCAACACGAGCACCAACAGTTCGACGCTGCAGCTTTAGAATTGCTCACACAGCACAGACCCACAGAAAAGGAGTATGCAGGTCACCGTGGGGATCTCTGCTAAGCCCCATGGTGGGGTAGAACGCTCTGGGGATAACAAACTGAGGCTGAGCAGGGCTGGCTTTTGGATGATCTTAAGTTAATTGGAGAATACTGACTCCTGTTTGTGGTTCCATTCAGTCCTCAGGCAGCACCTTCCAAACCCACGGCCACTTCCATCCAGAAGGACAAGGGGCAGCAGATACATGGGAACACCAGCCCCCTGCAAGTTCCCCTCCACTCCCCATCCTGACTTGGGAATATATCGCCGTTCCTTCCCTGGGTCAAAACTCCCTCCCTCCCTGTGTGGAGAACCCAGAGCAGATGGTAAAGAAGGTAGCTCACCCCCCCACCTTCTCAAAGGGGGCAACTAGGGACGGGCAGAAAGCATTGGCCCCGGCAACGACGCCCTTGTTCTGAGAGGGGGACTAACAACAAACATGCAAGGACCGTTCAATTGGTAGACATTTTAGGAAGCGGCTTCATTATTGGCCAATTAATAGAAATGGTCTAATATTCTTGTCGACAGGACCATATGGCAAGTGGTGATTGGACAGTTCTGAGTCGGATTCACAACAGGCTGAGAGTACGATATCCCAAAATCAACAGGTGAAGTAACTCAGTGTCTCTTCTGTGAAGAAGGTCTAGGCCCGAAACATCATCCTTTCCTGCTCCTGAGGTGCTGCTTGGCCTGCTGTGTCCATCCAGCCCCACACCATGTTCTCTCAATATCACTGTGTCTCTGTCTCTCTCTCTCTCGGTGTCTTTCTGCTCCCTGTCTCTCTCTCTCTCTGTGTCTTTCTGCTCCCTGTCTCTCTCTCTCGGTGTCTTTCTGCTCCCTGTCTCTCTCTCTCTCGGTGTCTTTCTGCTCCCTGTCTCTCTCTCTCTCTGTGTCTTTCTGCTCCCTGTCTCTCTCTCTCGGTGTCTTTCTGCTCCCTGTCTCTCTCTCTCTCGGTGTCTTTCTGCTCCCTGTCTCTCTCTCTCGGTGTCTTTCTGCTCCCTGTCTCTCTCTCTCTCTCTCGGTGTCTTTCTGCTCCCTGTCTCTCTCTCTCTCTCTCGGTGTCTGCTGCTCCCTGTCTCTCTCTCTCTCTCTCGGTGTCTTTCTGCTCCCTGTCTCTCTCTCTCTCTCTGTGTCTTTCTACTCCCTGTCTCTCTCTCTCTGTGTCTTTCTGCTCCTTGTCTCTGTCTCTCTCTCGGTGTCTTTCTGCTCCCTGTCTCTCTCTCTCTCTGTGTCTTTCTGCTCCCTGTCTCTCTCTCTCTCTCGGTGTCTGCTGCTCCCTGTCTCTCTCTCTCTCTGTGTCTTTCTGCTCCCTGTCTCTGTCTCTCTCTGTGTCTTTCTGCTCCCTGTCTCTCTCTCTCTCGGTGTCTTTCTGCTCCCTGTCTCTCTCTCTCTCTGTGTCTTTCTGCTCCCTGTCTCTCTCTCTCTCGGTGTCTTTCTGCTCCCTGTCTCTCTCTCTCTCGGTGTCTTTCTGCTCCCTGTCTCTCTCTCTCGGGGTGCTTGTATCCTTCATGTGTGTAACCGCTGTACTTACACTAAGATGGGATAAGCACCTAGGGATGTTGAGTTTCGGAGTCAGAGTTTAAAAATACGGTGGTTTCCATTTCAAACAGGGGAGGGTAAACATTTTATTCTCTTTCAAGAGGGCTGTGAATTTATGGAATTCCCTTCCTCAAAGCTCACAGGGTGAGATTGCCAGTTGGATACAAAATCAGCTTAATGGCAGGAGACAGGTAGTGATGAAAAATGGCAGATGGAGTTCAATCTGGGTAAATGGGAGGCATTGCATTTTGGTGCAACAAACAAGATTAGGGCTTATATAGTTAATGGTTGGGCCTTGAGTTGTGTTGTAGAACAGAGAAACACAGGGACGCAGGTCCATAATTCTTTAAATTTTGCTTCATATCGAGACAGAGCGGTTGAGAAGACATTTAGCCCACTTGCCTCCATTGCTCAGGCCTTTCAGTGTAGGAATTGGAGAACCATGTTGAGGTTTCATAAGTGATTGGTGAGGCCTAATCTGGAGCATGGCGTCCAGTTCTGATCACCCTGCGACAGGAAGGAAATTAGGAAACTGGAGAGAGTCCAGAAGAGATTTACCAGGATGTTGCCGGGTATTGAAAGTTCGAAATAGGCTGGGACATTTTTCTCACTGGATTTAGGAGGCTGAGAGGGGGCCTGATTAAAGTTTCTAAAATAATGGTGGGGTATAGATAGGGTGCGGATTTCAAGACCAGGAGACACATTTTTAAGATGAGAGGAGAAAGATTGAAAAAGGGCACTTCATCAGAAAAAGAGAGAGGGGCACGCAGTTAGAAGATGAATAGAGGAGAAGGTATGGAGAGGAGACAGGCTGGTCAAACAGGTGACCTGACCTCTTTGGTTCTCAGCCCAGAATGTCAGCTTTCCTGCTCCTCTGATGCTGCTTGGCCTGCTGTGTTCATCCAGCTCCACACCTTGTTATCTCTGATTCTCCAACATCCGCAGTTCCTACTATCTCTTAAAAGCAAAGGAGGAGACTTCATAAAGAAGTGGAGAGATTCTTTGTACTCAGAGAGCTTAGTGAAAGTTTAGAATTCTGTATCACAGGAGCGCTGTAGCTGAGAAGTGTGGGAGTGTGTAAACACACAGATTACTGTGTGATGCTTGGGTGGGGAGAGGTGGTGGAGCTGGGAGGGAGAGGAGTAAGATTGAAAAAGGGCACGAGGGGGACCTAGATCCTTCATCAGAAAAAGAGAGAGGGGGAGGCGGATAGAAGATGAATAGAGAAGGTATGGAGAGGAGACAGACAGGTGAAAGAGGTGACATGATCTCTTTGGTTCTCGGTCCGGAACGTCAGCTTTCCTGCTCCTCTGATGCTGCTCGGCCTGCTGTGTTCATTCAGCTCTACACCTTAGTACATTAGTGCTGCAAATTCGGTTAGAATCATAGAGCTGTACAGAGCGGAAACAGGCCCTTCGGCCCAACTTGTCCGTGCTGACCAGACATCCTAAATCAATCTCGTCCCATTTTCCAGCATTTGGCCCATATCCCTCTAAACCGTTCCTATTCATGTAACCACCCAGATGCCTCTCAAATGCTGTAACTCTACCAGCCTCCACCACTTCCTCCGGCAGCTCATTCCATACACGCACCACCCTCTGTGTGAAAAAGTTGCCCCTCAGGTCCCTTTTAAATCTTTCCCCTCTCACCTCAAACCTATGCCCCTCTAGTTTCGGACTCCTCCACCCTGGGGAAAAGACCTTGTCTATTCACCCTATCCATGACCCTCATGATTTTATAAACCTCTATAAGGTCACCCCTCAGCCTCCAACACTCCAGGGAAAATAGCCCCAGTCTATTCAGCCTCTCCCTGTAGCTCAAACCCTCCGACCCTGGCAACATCCTTGTAAATCTTTTCTGAACCCTTTCAAGTCTCACACCATCCTTCCTGTAGCAGGGAGACCAGAATTGAGTGTAGTATTCCAAAAGTGGCCCTAACCAATGTCCTGTACAGCTGCAACATGACCCTCCCAACTCCCTATACTCAACGCACTGACCAATAAAGGCAAGCGTACCGAACACCTTCCTCACCGTCCTGTCTACCTGCAACTCCACTTTCAAGGAACTATGTACCTGAACCCGTAGGCTACTCTGTTTGATAACAATCCCCTGCGGCCCTACCATTAACTGTGTAAGGCCTTCCCTGGGTTAAGTACACAAGAAATAGGAGCAGGAGGAGATCATCTGGCCAATCGAGCTTGCTCTCCCATTCAAATAAGATCATGGCTGATCGCTTCGTGAGCTCAGCTCCACTTACCAGCCGACTCCACCTTAATTTCTTCCATGTTCAAAAATCTTTGCCTAAAATCATTCAACGAGGGAGCCTCAGCTGCTTCACTGGGAATTTCATAGATTCACAACCCACTGGGTGCAGACACTCCTCCTCAACTCAGTCCTAAATCTGCTCCCACTGCCTTATTTTGAGGCAATGACCCACCCAGTTCTAGGTTCACCCACCAGTGGAATGGACCTCCCTGCTTCAATCTTTTCTATGCCCTTCGTAATTTTATATGTTTTGATGAGAGCCTCGCTCCCACCTCACTCTGCTAAATTCCAATGAGCATAGGCCCAGTCTACTCAATCTCTCCTCCTCAACCAATCAACCTCATGAACCTCCTCTGCACCCCTTCCATGGCCTAGTACTTCCTTTCTCAAGTAAGGAGAGCCAAACTGTACACAATACTCCTGCCTGCCTCACAAAGGTACAACACCTCGCGATAAATGTTGATAAATAAATGCCTGTTGACATCTCGGGATTGTGGGGGTGTGTGAGGGATTGAGGGGCAGATGGAAAGAGTGGAAATCAGGAGAAATGGTGTTGGGAAGTGGGGGAGTGGGTGTGGGAGGGAGAGGTCTGAGGATTGATCGGCAGAAGCGAAGGGATGGCGGTGCAACAGCAAGGCATTGTGGGTACTTTATAGGTGCATTGTGGGGAGAAAAGAGCAGGGGGTAGACCTGAGGGGCTGAGTGGCCCGCTGACCTTCCGCTGGCTTTTTCCCAACAGGGCCCAGGTCGTGCACTACCTGCTGAAGGCCCGCGCTTGCTACTTTTCGGGAAAACTCGGTGGGAATTATGTCAAGGCCTTGGTCCAGGCTGTGTTCCAACTCATCGAGGAGGACTCAGAAGGGGTGAGCGTTCTTTGGAATGCCGACTGCCCATTTTGCCATCATCCCCTCCCCCTGCTCCTTACTACCCTCCACTCACACAACAGCCTAGAGCTGCCCTGTGTTTCCTGGGCTTTGCCAATCTCAGGTGGGCACTGCCACTAGGGGGTGGGAGGGGTGGGCTGTGGGTGGGAGGGGTGTGATGTCTTGGGGAGGTGGGGTAGGGGCCCAGCGCCCCTCCAGGGTCAGATGGAGCCGTAGGGTCCTACAGCACAGAAACAGACCCTTCGGCCCATCCAGTCCATGCTGACCATAATCCCAAACTAAACTCGTCCCCACCTGCCCGTTCCTGACCCATATCCCTCCAAACCTTTCTGATTCATATATCCATCCAAAAGCCTTTTAAACATTACAAATGTTCCTACATGTTCTCTGAAAGTTTATGACCGGTTTCCATGGAGAAAAATCGTCCCTCCTGACATTTAAATCTCTCTCCTCCCACCTTAAAAATGTGTCCCCTAGTCTTAAAAACCCCACACCTTATCCATGCCCCTCATTATTTCATAAACCTCTATAAGGTCACCCCTCAACCTCCTATACCCCAGTGAAACAAGCCCCACCCTGACCAGCACCTCCTTATAACTCAAACCCTCCATACCCAGCAACATCCTGGTAAATCGCTTCTGAAAGATCGAAGAAACCAGCTCCCTTCCATCATTAATCGACTCCCCTCCACTGCCTCCCTCTGTCCTTCCGCAAAGTGACCGCACCAGTACGGGTGAGGGTGTGCGCAAGGGGCTGACTGCGGAAGGGAAATTGAGTGAGCCTGTGGGTGAGTGAATGTGAGTGGGTGTGTACGGGTGAGAGTATGAGTGTGAGTTTGTGTTCATGAGTGAGTGGGTGTGGGTGGGTGTGTATGAGTGAGTGAGTGTGAGTGGGTGTGCATGGGTGAGTGAATGAGTGTGAGTGTGTGCATGAGTAAGAGGGTGTGTATGGGTGAGAGTATGAGTGTGAGTTTGTGTGCAGGAGTGAGTGGGTATGAGTGGGTGTGTATGGGTGAGTGGGTGTGTGTGGGTGAGTGGTGTGTATGGGTGAGTGAGTGAATGTGAGTGGGTGTGTATGGGTGAATGAGTGGGTGTGGGTGGGTGTGTATGGGTGAGTGAGTGTGAGTGGGTGTGTATGGGTGAGTGAGTGGGTGTGTATGGGTGAGTGAGTGGGTGTGGGTGGGTGTGGGTGGGTATGGGTGAGTGAGTGTGAGTGGGTGTGTATGGGTGAGTGAGTGTGGGTGGGTGTGTATGGGTGAGTGAGTGTGAGTGGGTGTGTGTGGGTGAGTGAGTGTGAGTGGGTGTGTATGGGTGTGAGTGGGTGTAGGTGAGTGTGTATGGGTGAGTGAGTGTGGGTGGGTGTGTATGGGTGAGTGAGTGTGAGTGGGTGTGTGTGGGTGAGTGAGTGTGAGTGGGTGTGTATGGGTGAGTGAGTGGGTGTAGGTGAGTGTGTATGGGTGAGTGAGTGTGAGTGGGTGTGTATGGGTGAGTGAGTGTGGGTGGGTGTGTATGGGTGAGTGAGTGAGTGTGAGTGGGTGTGTATGGGTGAGTGAGTGTGAGTGAGTGTGTATGAGTGAGTGAGTGTGGCTGGGTGTGTATGGGTGAGTGAGTGTGAGTGGGTGAGTGAGTGTGAGTGGGTGTGTGTGGGTGAGTGAGTGTGGCTGGGTGTGTATGGGTGAGTGAGTGTGAGTGGGTGTGTATTGGTGAGGGAGTGTGGGTGGGTGTATACGGGTGAGTGAGTTTGAGTGGGTGTGTATGGGTCAGTGAGTGGGTGTGGGTGGGTGTGTATGGGTGAGTGAGGGTGAGTGGGTGTGTATGGTGAGTGAGTGGGTGTGGTTGGGTGTGTATGGGTGAGTGAGTGGGTGTGGGTGGGTGTGTATGGGTGAGTGAGTGTGAGTGGGTGTGCATGGTGAGTGGGTGGGTGTGGTTGGGTGTGTATGGGTGAGTGAGTGGGTGTGGGTGGGTGTGTATGGGTGAGAGTATGAGTGTGAGTTTGTGTGCATGAGTGAGTGGGTGTGGGTGGGTGTGTATGGGTGAGTGAGTGTGGGTGGGTGTGTGTGGGTGAGTGAGTGAGTAAGAGTGGGTGTGTGTGGGTGAGTGAGTGTGAGTGGGTGTGTATGGGTGAGTGAGTGTGGCTGGGTATGTTTGGGTGAGTGAGTGTGAGTGGGTGTGTATGGGTGAGTGGGTGTGTATGGGTGAATGAGTGTGAGTGGGTGTGTATGGGTGAGTGAGTGGGTGTGGGTGGGTGTGTATGGGTGAGTGAGTGTGAGTGGGTGTGCATGGTGAGTGAGTGGGTGTGGGTGGATGTATTTGACAGAGTGAGTGTGAGTGGGAATGTATGGGTGAGTGACTGAGTGTGAGTGGGTGTGTATGGGTGAGTGAGTGAGTGTGGGTGGGTGTGTATGGGTGAGTGAGTGGTTGTGGGTGGGTGTGTGTGGGTGAGTGAGTAGGTGTGGGTGGGTATGTATGGTGAGTGAGTGGGTGTGGGTGGGTGTGTGTGGGTGAGTGAGTGGGTGTGGGTGTGTATGTATGGTGAGTGAGTGGGTGTGGGTGGGTGTGTATGAGTGAGTGAGTGTGAGTGGGTGTGTATGGGTGAGTGGGTGTGTATGGGTGAGTGAGTGTGAGTGGGTGTGTATGGGTGAGTGAGTGGGTGTATATGACAGAGTGAGTGTGAGTGGGAATGTATGGGTGAGTGAGTGAGTGTGAGTGGGTGTGTATGGGTGAGTGAGTGAGTGTGGGTGGGTGTGTATGGGTGAGTGAGTGGTTGTGGGTGGGTGTGTGTGGGTGAGTGAGTGGGTGTGGGTGGGTGTGTATGGTGAGTGAGTGGGTGTGGGTGGGTGTGTATGGGTGAGTGAGTGTGAGAGGGTGTGTATGGGTGAGTGAGTGGGTGTGAGTGGGCGTGTGTGGGTGAGTGGGCGTGTATGGGTGAGTGAGTGAGTGTGAGTGGGTGTGTATGGGTGAGTGAGTGGGTGTGGGTGGGTGTGTATTGTGAGTGAGTGGGTGTGGGTGGGTGTGTATGAGTGAGTGAGTGTGGGTGGATATGTATGAGTAGGTGAGTGTGAGTGGGTGTGAATGGGTGAGTGAGTGGGTGTGGGTGGGTGTGTATGGGTGAGTGAGTGTGAGAGGGTGTGTATGGGTGAGTGAGTGGGTGTGAGTGGGTGTGTGTGGGTGAGTGGGCGTGTATGGGTGAGTGAGTGAGTGTGAGTGGGTGTGTATGGGTGAGTGAGTGGGTGTAGGTGGGTGTGTATTGTGAGTGAGTGGGTGTGGGTGGGTGTGTATGAGTGAGTGAGTGTGCGTGGATATGTATGAGTAGGTGAGTGTGAGTGGGTGTGTATGGGTGAGTGAGTGGGTGTGGGTGGGTGTGTATGGTGAGTGAGTGGGTGTGGGTGAGTGTGTATGAGTGAGTGAGTGTGGGTGGATGTGTATGGGTGAGTGAGTGTGAGTGGGTGTGTATGGTGAGTGAGTGGGTGTGAGTGGGTGTGTATAGGTGAGTGAGTGAGTGTTGGTGGGTGTGTATGGGTGAGTGAGTGTGGGTGGGTGTGTATGGGTGAGTGAGTGTGAGTGGGCGTGTATGGGTGTGTGAATGAGTGTGAGTGTGTGTGTGCATGAGTGAGTGTGAGTGTGTGCATGAGTGAGTGGGTGTTGGTGGGTGTGTATGGGTGAGTGAGTGAGTGTGAGTGGGTGTGTATGGGTGAATGAATGAGTGTGAGAGGGTGTGGCTGGGTGTGTATGGGTGAGTGAGTGAGTGTGAGTGTGTGTGTATGGGTGAGTGAATGAGTGTGAGTGTGTTTGCATGAGTGAGTGGGTGTGGCTGTGCGTGTATGGGTAAGTGAGTGTGAATGGGCGTGTATGGGTGTGTGAATGAGTGTGAGTGTGTGTGTGCATGAGTGAGTGTGAGTGTGTGCATGAGTGAGTGGGTGTTGGTGGGTGTGTATGGGTGAGTGAGTGAGTGTGAGTGGGTGTGTATGGGTGAATGAATGAGTGTGAGAGTGTGTGGCTGGGTGTGTATGGGTGAGTGAGTGAGTGTGAGTGTGTGTGTATGGGTGAGTGAATGAGTGTGAGTGTGTTTGCATGAGTGAGTGGGTGTGGCTGTGCGTGTATGGGTAAGTGAGTGTGAATGGGTGTGTTTGGGTGAGTGAATGAGTGTGAGTGTGTGTGCATGAGTGAGTGGGTATGTATGGGTGAGTGAGTGTGACTGGGTGTGTATGGGTGAGTGAATGAGTGTGAGTGTGTGTGCATGAGTGAGTGGGTATGTATGGGTGAGTGAGTATGACTGGGTGTGTATGGGTGAGTGAATGAGTGTGTGTGTTTGCATGAGTGAGTGGGTGTGGCTGGGTGTGTATGGGTGAGTGAGTGAGTGTGAGTGGGTGTGTGCATGAGTGAATGTGAGTGTGTGCATGAGTGAGTGGGTGTTGGTGGGTGTGTATGGGTGAGTGAGTGTGAGTGGGTGTGTATGGGTGAATGAATGAGTGTGAGTGGGTGTGGCTGGGTGTGTGTGGGTGAGTGAGTGAGTGTGAGTGTGTGTGTATGGGTGAGTGAATGAGTGTGAGTGTGTGTGCATGAGTGAGTGGGTGTGGCCGGGTGTGTATGGGTAAGTGAGTGTGAATGGGTGTGTTTGGGTGAGTGAATGAGTGTGAGTGTGTGTGCATGAGTGAGTGGGTATGTATGGGTGAGTGAGTGTGACTGGGTGTGTATGGGTGAGTGAGTGTGAGTGGGTGAGTGAGTGTGAGTGGGTGTGTGTGGGTGAGTGAGTGTGGCTGGGTGTGTATGGGTGAGTGAGTGTGAGTGGGTGTGTATTGGTGAGGGAGTGTGGGTGGGTGTATACGGGTGAGTGAGTTTGAGTGGGTGTGTATGGGTCAGTGAGTGGGTGTGGGTGGGTGTGTATGGGTGAGTGAGGGTGAGTGGGTGTGTATGGTGAGTGAGTGGGTGTGGTTGGGTGTGTATGGGTGAGTGAGTGGGTGTGGGTGGGTGTGTATGGGTGAGAGTATGAGTGTGAGTTTGTGTGCATGAGTGAGTGGGTGTGGGTGGGTGTGTATGGGTGAGTGAGTGTGGGTGGGTGTGTGTGGGTGAGTGAGTGAGTAAGAGTGGGTGTGTGTGGGTGAGTGAGTGTGAGTGGGTGTGTATGTGTGAGTGAGTGTGGGTGGGTGTGTATGGGTGAGTGAGTGAGTAAGAGTGGGTGTGTGTGGGTGAGTGAGTGTGAGTGGGTGTGTATGGGTGAGTGAGTGTGGCTGGGTATGTTTGGGTGAGTGAGTGTGAGTGGGTGTGTATGGGTGAGTGGGTGTGTATGGGTGAGTGAGTGTGAGTGGGTGTGTATGGGTGAGTGAGTGGGTGTGGGTGGGTGTGTATGGGTGAGTGAGTGTGAGTGGGTGTGCATGGTGAGTGAGTGGGTGTGGGTGGATGTATTTGACAGAGTGAGTGTGAGTGGGAATGTATGGGTGAGTGACTGAGTGTGAGTGGGTGTGTATGGGTGAGTGAGTGAGTGTGGGTGGGTGTGTATGGGTGAGTGAGTGGTTGTGGGTGGGTGTGTGTGGGTGAGTGAGTAGGTGTGGGTGTGTATGTATGGTGAGTGAGTGGGTGTGGGTGGGTGTGTATGAGTGAGTGAGTGTGAGTGGGTGTGTATGGGTGAGTGGGTGTGTATGGGTGAGTGAGTGTGAGTGGGTGTGTATGGGTGAGTGAGTGTGAGTGGGTGTGTATGGGTGAGTGAGTGGGTGTATATGACAGAGTGAGTGTGAGTGGGAATGTATGGGTGAGTGAGTGAGTGTGAGTGGGTGTGTATGGGTGAGTGAGTGAGTGTGGGTGGGTGTGTATGGGTGAGTGAGTGGTTGTGGGTGGGTGTGTGTGGGTGAGTGAGTGGGTGTGGGTGGGTGTGTATGGTGAGTGAGTGGGTGTGGGTGGGTGTGTATGGGTGAGTGAGTGTGAGAGGGTGTGTATGGGTGAGTGAGTGGGTGTGAGTGGGTGTGTGTGGGTGAGTGGGCGTGTATGGGTGAGTGAGTGAGTGTGAGTGGGTGTGTATGGGTGAGTGAGTGGGTGTGGGTGGGTGTGTATTGTGAGTGAGTGGGTGTGGGTGGGTGTGTATGAGTGAGTGAGTGTGGGTGGATATGTATGAGTAGGTGAGTGTGAGTGGGTGTGTATGGGTGAGTGAGTGGGTGTGGGTGGGTGTGTATGGTGAGTGAGTGGGTGTGGGTGAGTGTGTATGAGTGAGTGAGTGTGGGTGGATGTGTATGGGTGAGTGAGTGTGAGTGGGTGTGTATGGTGAGTGAGTGGGTGTGAGTGGGTGTGTATAGGTGAGTGAGTGAGTGTGAGTGGGTGTGTATGGGTGAGTGGGTGTGTATGGGTGAGTGAGTGTGAGTGGGTGTGTATGGGTGAGTGAGTGTGAGTGGGTGTGTATGGGTGAGTGAGTGGGTGTATATGACAGAGTGAGTGTGAGTGGGAATGTATGGGTGAGTGAGTGAGTGTGAGTGGGTGTGTATGGGTGAGTGAGTGAGTGTGGGTGGGTGTGTATGGGTGAGTGAGTGGTTGTGGGTGGGTGTGTGTGGGTGAGTGAGTGGGTGTGGGTGGGTGTGTATGGTGAGTGAGTGGGTGTGGGTGGGTGTGTATGGGTGAGTGAGTGTGAGAGGGTGTGTATGGGTGAGTGAGTGGGTGTGAGTGGGTGTGTGTGGGTGAGTGGGCGTGTATGGGTGAGTGAGTGAGTGTGAGTGGGTGTGTATGGGTGAGTGAGTGGGTGTGGGTGGGTGTGTATTGTGAGTGAGTGGGTGTGGGTGGGTGTGTATGAGTGAGTGAGTGTGGGTGGATATGTATGAGTAGGTGAGTGTGAGTGGGTGTGTATGGGTGAGTGAGTGGGTGTGGGTGGGTGTGTATGGTGAGTGAGTGGGTGTGGGTGAGTGTGTATGAGTGAGTGAGTGTGGGTGGATGTGTATGGGTGAGTGAGTGTGAGTGGGTGTGTATGGTGAGTGAGTGGGTGTGAGTGGGTGTGTATAGGTGAGTGAGTGAGTGTTGGTGGGTGTGTATGGGTGAGTGAGTGTGGGTGGGTGTGTATGGGTGAGTGAGTGTGAGTGGGCGTGTATGGGTGTGTGAATGAGTGTGAGTGTGTGTGTGCATGAGTGAGTGTGAGTGTGTGCATGAGTGAGTGGGTGTTGGTGGGTGTGTATGGGTGAGTGAGTGAGTGTGAGTGGGTGTGTATGGGTGAATGAATGAGTGTGAGAGGGTGTGGCTGGGTGTGTATGGGTGAGTGAGTGAGTGTGAGTGTGTGTGTATGGGTGAGTGAATGAGTGTGAGTGTGTTTGCATGAGTGAGTGGGTGTGGCTGGGTGTGTATGGGTGAGTGAGTGAGTGTGAGTGGGTGTGGCTGGGTGTGTATGGGTGACTGAGTGAGTGTGAGTGTGTGTGTATGGGTGAGTGAATGAGTGTGAGTGTGTGTGCATGAGTGAGTGGGTGTGTTTGGGTGTGTATGGGTGAGTGAGTGAGTGTGAGTGGGTGTGTATGGGTGAGTGAGTGAGTGTGAGTGTGTGTGTATGGGTGAGTGAATGAGTGTGAGTGGGTGTGTATGGGTGAGTGAATGAGTTTGAGTGTGTGTGTATGGGTGAGTGAGTGAGTGTGAGTGGGTGTGCATGAGTGAGTGGGTGTGGCTGGGTGTGCATTAGAACAAAGAACAAAGATCATATAAAATTACAGCACAGGAACAGGCCCTTCAGCCCTCCAGGCCTGCGCCGACCCAGATCCTCTGTCTAACCTGTCACCTATTTTCCAAGGATCTTTATCCCTCTGCTCCCTGCCCATCCATGTACCTGTCCAAATATATCTTAAAAGATGCTAACATGTCTGCATCTACCACCTCCGCTGGCAACGCGTTCCAGACGCCCAGCACCCTCTGTGTAAAGAACTTTCCACGCATATCTCCCTTAAACTTTCCTCCTCTCACTTTGAACTCATGACCCCTAGTAATCGAGTCCCCCCACTCTGGGGGGGAGAAAGCTTCTTCCTATCCACCCTGTCTATACCCCTCATGATTTTGTAGACCTCTATCGGGTCCCCCCCTCAATCTCAGTCTTTCTAATGAAAATAATCCTAATCTACTCAACCTCTCTTTATAGCTAGCACCCTCCACACCAGGCAACATCCTGGTGAACCTTCTCTGCACCCTCTCCAAAGCATCCACATCCTTTTGGTAAAGTGGCGACCAGAACTGCACACTGTACTCCAAATGTGGCCGAACCAAAGTCCTATACAACTGCAACATGACCTGCCAACTCTTGTACTCAATACCCCGCCCAATGAAGGAAAGCATGCCGTATGCCTTCTTGACCACCCTATTGACCTGCGTTGTCACCTTCAGGGAACAATGGACCTGAACACCCAGATCTCTCTGTTCATCAATTTTCCCCAGGACTTTTCCATTTACTGTATAGTTCACCCTTGAATTTGATCTTCCAAAATGCATCACCTCACATTTGCCTGGATTGAACTCCATCTGCCATTTATCTGAACTCTCCAGTCTATCTATATTCTGCTGTAATCTTGGACAGTCCCCTTCACTATCTGCTACTCCACCAATCTTAGTGTCATCAGCAAACTTGCTGATCAGACCCACATACACCTTCCTCAAGATCATTTACATATATCACAAACAACAGTGGTCCCAGTACAGATCCCTGTGGAACACCACTGGCCACAGGTCTCCAATTTGAGAAACTCCCTTCTACTACTACCCTCTGTCTCCTGTTGTCCAGCCAGTTTTTTTATCCATCTAGCTAGCACACCCTGGACCCCATGTGGCTTCACTTTCTCCATCAGCCTGCCATGGGGAACCTTATCAAACGCCTTACTGAAGTCCATGTATATGACATCTACAGCCTTTCCCTCATCAATCAACTTTGTCACATCCTCAAAGAATTCTATTAAGTTTGTAAGACATGACCTTCCCTGCACAAAACCATGTTGCCTATCACTGATAAGCCCATTTTCTTCCAAATGGGAATAGATCCTATCCCTCAGTATCTTCTCCAGTAGCTTCCCTACCACTGACGGCAGGCTCACCGGTCGATAATTACCTGGATTATCCTTGCTGCCCTTTTTAAACAAGGGGACAACATTAGCAAGTCTCCAGTCTTCTGGGACCTCACCCGTGTCTAAGGACACTGCAAAGATATCTGTTAGGGCCCCGGCTAATTCCTCTCTCGCTTCCCTCAGTAACCTGGGATAGATCCCATCCGGACCTGGGGACTTGTCCGCCCGAATGCCTTTTAGGATACCTAACACTTCCTCCCTCCTTATGCTGACTTGGCCTGGAAAAATCAAACATCTATCCCTAATCTCAACATCAGTCATGTCCCTCTCCTCGGTATGATGGAGTGAGTGTGAGTCAGTGTGGGCAAGCAAATGAGTATGAATGGGTGTGTATGGGTGAGTGAGTGAGTGTGAGTGCATGTGTATGGGTGGGTGAGTGAGTGTGAGGGGGTGTGTATGGGTGGGTGAGTGAGTTTGAGTAGGTATGTGCGTGTGTGAGTGAGTGAGTGTGAGTGGGTGTGCATGGGTGAGTGAGTGTCAGTGGGTGTGTATCAGTGGGTGAGTGAGTGTGAGTGGGTGTGTGAGTGTGAGTGGGTGTGTGTCTGTGTGTGTGTGTGAGAGTGTGTGTGTCTGTGTGTGTCAGTGTGATTATGTCAGTGGATGTGTGTGTCTGTGTGTGTGTGAGTGTTTGTGTGAGTGAATTGGTTTGTCTGTGTGTGTGTGTCTGTGTGTGTCTGTGTGTGTGTGTCTCTGTGCGTGTGTGTGTGTGTGTTTGTGTGTGTGTGTGTGAGAGAGTGTGTCTGTGAGTGAATTGGCTTGAGTGTGTGTGTCTGTGAGTGTGTGTGTGTGTGTGTGTGAGTGTGAGTGTGTTTGTGTGTGTGTGTGTGTGTTTGTGTGTGTGTGAGTGTGTGTGAGAATCGGTCTATGTGTGTTTGACTGTGTGTGTGAGTGTGTGTGTGAGTGAATTGGTTTGTGTGTGTGTGTGTGTGTCTGTGTGTGTCAGTGTGATTATGTCAGTGTGTGTGTGTGTGTGTGTGTGTGTGTGTGTGTGTGTGTGTGTGTGTGTGTGAGAATCGGTCTATGTGTGTTTGACTGTGTGTGTGAGTGTGTGTGTGTGTGAGTGAATTGGTTTGTCAGTGTGTGTGTGTGTGTGTGTGTGTGTGTGTGAGTGTGTGTGTGAGTGAATTGGTTTGTCAGTGTGTGTGTGTGTGTGAGTGTGTCTGTGTGTGTCAGTGTGATTATGTCAGTGGGTGTGTGTGAGTGTGTGAGAGAATCGGTCTATGTGTGTTTGACTGTGTGTGTGAGTGTGTGTGTGTGTGTGTGTGTGTGAGTGAATTGGTTTGTCTGTGTGTGTGTGTGTCTGTGTGCGTCAGTGTGATTATGTCAGTGTGTGTGTGTTTGTGTGTGTGTGTGTGCGTGTGTGTGTGTGTGTGTATATGTGAGAAAGAGTCCCTCATAGTGAGCCCATTTGCCCACAAGCGTGAACATTAGAAGGGGACTGGAGTCACATAGAGAGCAGACTGGGGAAGGAAGGCTGGACAGTGGTGAACGGGATGGATAAGGTGGAGACTGAAACAGTCTGACAACTTCCTGTGAATTGCTGTTGGTTTCCTGTTGAGGGGTGAGCCTGTGAAGTTAGTGACGGTGAGGAGCAGCTCTGGGTCCCACCGGGTTTTGTGTTGAAATATCTCTGGTTTGTACCAGCCGTGGTTAACTCGGGAGAGCTGGGAGTCAGCGCGACGGCTGTAACACACCCCCCTCTGACAGAGAAACCGTCTCTCTCCAGATACATGCTCCTTGCCAGGAATCAGGGACCCCAACTACAAGTAACTGGGAGGAACTACAGAAATGGAGTCTGTTCAGACACTACATTCACTCATGTCACTGAACAATCACTATGTCTCCAGGACACTCGCATTAGTGCTAACGCTATCCTCCTGCTGCCAACTCTGAGCCACTTTTATATTTTTTTATAGATGCTTTAATTTAAATATTGCTTAAAAGATTACACATTTTGTGGAATTTTCAGCGCGGGTCTCATCAGGACACTTTGCAAGAATGTCAATGTTCGAGGGGAATACCGATCTGTCTGCCGATTGGCTGGCAGGGGAAATAGAACTAAGAGCATTGAAAATTACAGCACGGGAACAGGGCCTTCGGCCCTCCAAGCCTGCACCTATCCAGACCCTCTATCTAAACCTGTGACCTACTTTCCAAGGACCTATATCCCTGCCCATTCATGTATCTGTCCAGGTACATCTTAAATGACGTTATCGTGCCCGCCTCTACCACCTCCGCTGGCAACGCGTTCCAGGCACCCACCACCGTCTGCGTAAAGAACTTTCCACACAGATCTCCCTTAAACATTTCTCCCCATCACCTTGAAATCTGACAGGTGTCGCCACGGGGAATGAACCCATTGATGCTGATTGACAGTTCACAGCCAACCATTCGCTGTTTCAACATTCAAGGCCATTTGTGTCAACCTGATTTTAAAATGTAACCAAGCCTTGGCAGTGAGCTGTCGATCGGCACTGGCGGCTGCGTTCTCCGCGCTTCGACCAATTAAAATCTGCGGGCTGACCCCTCAGCACCGTCCTATCGGCCAGAACTCCACTCGGACTGGCACTCTTGCAAAGTATCCTGATGAGGGTGTAGTGAAAATTTGACAAGCTTTCTTTTGAGCAATGCTCAATTTTTTAATTGTTTAATGACAGAGACAATTTTATTGCACTTTGCACTAACTGTGGGACTGCCTGAGCTGAGTCATGTCACCTGATATCATTAGATTCCACAACTGGTGTCACGGCTGGTGTCTCCCAAGAATCTAACAGTTCCCCATTTGAGGACGGGGAGAAAACTAAAGGCCGGAGCAGGATTAGGCCACTCGGCCCTAAACTTATGTGCTGTGGCGCTTTGCGGCCATCTCCCCACTGACCCAAAATGGCTTCTGCCAATCCCCATGTAGAACCATGGCCACAAAATGCGAGCTGTGCCTCCTTGAGGCGCAACTGGTTCCTTCGAAAACAGGACTACTCGGACCAGCCCAGTCTTTTATTTTGTTCCACGTTTTTTTTAAATCCAATTTCTTGTCTCTTTGAGCGGTGGGTTACTTGACAAGAGGCTGCCCCACTTATTTTAAAGCTCCTCTACCACCCCTCTGAGCTCTGAAGAACAAGGTCCTTCTCTCTAAACCCCGCTGACTACTCCCAGAATCAGTCCAATTCACTACCGAACCCCAGACATGAAGAGAGAGCCAGGCACTGCCTTGGGACTGGGTCGCAGGGAACAGCATTTGCCTGGTATCACTGGCACCCGAGTGCGATATTGGGAAATGGGCGGCCCTTGAAACCCTACATCCAACGCCCTTCCCTTTCGCTCCTTCATTGGCTCCTTCATTCATTACCAGCTCCATGTTGGATCCACCCATGGAGCAGAACGCCTTTTCCCTCTACAGGGCCGGAAGAAACAGGAACTGGCGTGGGCCATTTGGCCCCTCAGGCCTGCTCCCCCATCCCAGCATCCTTCATTTCCCTGCATTTTCCCCGGAATGCTTGATTCTCCCTGAACGTCGATCTCAGCCTTAAATAGACACAGGGACTCTGCTCCCCACTGATCTCCGTGATGATGAGTTCCGAAGACTCAGAAAGCTCTGAGAGAAGAAATTCCTCCTCATCTCAGACTTTAATGGGTGCCCCTTTATTCTGAGACTATACCCTATCCACCTGAGGGGGTAACATCCTCTCAGCATTTACCCTGTCAAAGTCCTTCAGAATCGACATGTTTCCTCCTATTCAGTGTGGAGAATCCCAGCCTGTTTAAAGTCCGCCCTCCATCCCAGGGCCATCCGAGTGAACCTTCTCCAAACTGCCTCCAACGAAATGATATCTTCTTGAGGTTTTATTTTTCGGCTTTAAGGGCTTATTTCGCTCATTCTCATCCCCTCGCTGTAATTCAATGCAATCACACAGAGACACCATCTTCTCTCTCTGTATGGCTGTTGGGCCTAGAAGCAGAAATAGGCCATTCTGCCCATCGGGTCTGCTCTGCTCTTCATTGAGATCGTGGCTGATCTGATCGTCCTTAACTCCATTTTCCTGCCTTTTCCCCATAATCCTGGCTTCCACTTACTCATTACAAATCACTCTGTCCCAGCCTTGAATATATTCAATGACCCACAGCCCAGGACGCCTGCCTAGAGCAGGCCAGAGGCTAGGAATCCTGCAGCGAGTAACTCCCCTCCTGACCCCCCTCAAAGCCTGTCCCACCAGCGACAAGGCACAAGTCAGGAGGGGGATAGAATACCCCCCACTTGCACCTGGATGGGGCCAGCCCCAACAAGACGCTCAACACCATCCTGGACAAAGCAGCCCCCACTCGATTAGCACCACATCCACAAACATCCCACTCCCTCCCCCCACCTACGCCCAGTCGCAGCAGTGTGTACCATCTACAAGATGCTCTGCAGAGATTCACCAAAGATCCTCAGGCAGCACCTTCCAAACCCACGACCCACTTCCATCCAGAAGGACAAGGGGCAGCAGATACATGGGAACACCAGCCCCCTGCAAGTTCCCCTCCACTCCCCATCCTGACTTGGGAATATATTGCCGTTCCTTCAGTGTCACTGGGTCAAAATCCAGGAATTGCCTCCCAAATAGCGACTTTGCTCTGATCGGAATAGGCGAGAAACCTGCAGTAGGCCGGAGGCCTGTGCTTTTACCCAGAAGCCTGTGGAATAGGCACAGGCCTCTAGTAGGCTGGAACCCTGTGCTTTTACCCAGAGGCCTGTGCATTTACCCAGAGGCCTGTGGAATAGGCACAGGCCTGCAGTAAGGCAGAGGCCCGTGGTATTACCCAGAGGCCTGTGGAATAGGCACAAGCCTGCAGTAGGGCAGAGGCCTGTGGTATTACCCAGAGGCCTGCGGAATAGGCACAAGCCTGCAGTAGGGCAGAGGCCTGTGGTATTACCCAGAGGCCTGCGGAATAGGCACAGGCCTGCAGTAGGGCAGAGGCTTGTGGTATTACCCAGAGGCCTGTGGAAGATGCCAGAGGCTTGAATAATTGCCCCAACACCTGTGGCAGGACTGAAGCCTAGAGTAGAGGCCATGGTCCAGGGTTGAACAGAGGCTTGTGGGTCAGGCGCATGAGCAAGCGCTGAGTAGAAGTGGAGCCTTTGGATCGGCCAGCGAAGGAACGATTATCGGAGACGTCTCTGAGGTGGCCCGAGGGCTGTAAATTGCAGCTGGGGAGTAGTTTGTCCAATTTTCAGGGGGAGATTGTGGACAGGCTTTAAATCCAGTCTACAATCTCCCTCTGTCCCCGTGGGAACTCACACCAGACCAGATACACAGCTCTTCCACTGCTAAAGCCTTCAGTCCTTAGGGCGGAAGGTGAGGCCTACATTTGGCCAAAGGCCTGAGACAGACCACAAACCCAGCAAAGGAAGGATTTCTCAGAGCCAGCAGTCCCCAGTTGCAAGTTATTGACTATTTGCACTTCTAAAAAACATTAAACAATTGAAAGGAAAATGGTGAAAAGATCATTTTATTGACTACAGCACAAAGGCACACGGTCGGAGGGTCAGTGCTGAGGGAGTGGGCACTGTCGGAGGGTCAGTGCTGAGGGAGTGGGCACTGTCGGAGGGTCAGTGCTGAGGGAGTGGGCACTGTCGGAGGGTCAGTGCTGAGGGAGAGGGTACTGTCGGAGGGTCAGAGCTGAGGGAGAGGGTACTGTCGGAGGGTCAGTGCTGAGGGAGCGGGTACTGTCGGAGGGTCAGTGCTGAGGGAGCAGGCACTGTCGGAGTGTCAGTGCTGAGGGAGTGGGCACTGTCGGAGGGTCAGTGCTGAGGGAGTGGGCACTGTCGGAGGGTCAGTGCTGAGGGAGCAGGCACAGTCTGAGGGTCAGTGCTGAGGGAGCGGGCACTGTCGGAGGTTCAGTGCTGAGGGAGTGGGCACTGTCGGAGGGTCAGTGCTGAGGGAGCGCCGCACTGTCGGAGGGTCAGTGCTGAGGGAGTGGGCACTGTCGGAGGGTCAGTGCTGAGGGAGTGGGCACTGTCGGAGGGTCAGTG